>NW_027361763.1:1077500-1135000 GCF_039654945.1 Dendrobates tinctorius | reverse complement strand
GTATTTGTTTGCTACGTTTTTTGCAAAAAATGTATACTAAGCCGCTCCACCAAACGTCAAGGTATACCCATATCAAAGCAGTCCCTAACCGATGTATTTAAAAACCTGACTATTTGTATAGTACCTATATGAGCAGGATTCAGAAAAGTAATGTCCGATGTGGACACGCTGTGGAAGAAGGTTTATATGTGCATGGCCCACAAGGGAGGGGTGGAGACCTCCCAAATCTTGCAAAAGCAAGAAACCAATTGAATATAAACACATGGACCATGCACACAGTGAACAAGTCTGTAGGACAGTGTTCACACCACCAAAAGACTGAAACACAGAGAAACACAGTAAAACGTGAAAAAATACTGTGGTGTAAAAAGTAACAGTAAACAGCAAGTGCTAGTAAAAAGATGATAGCAAAACAGGGTATTTGATTGATACATTTTTTGCAAAAAATGTATACTAAGCCGCTCTACCAAACATCAAGGTATACCCATATCAGATAAGTTTTTCTGTGCTTCATATTGAACTATAAGGTAGATGTAAAATTTCTTCGATATGACTTGTGAAAAAACAGTAAACTTGGCAAAAATATTGAAAATTTCACAATTTTTAAACTTTTAATTTTTTTGCCATTAAATCATAGAGATATGTCGCACTAAATACTTAATAATTAACATTTTTCACATGTCTACTTTACAACAGCACAATTTTTGAAACATAATTTTTCATTGTTAGGAAATTATAAGTGTTAAAAGCGATTTTCTAATTTTTCCAACAAAATTTACAAAAACTTCACATTTGAAGTGACTTTGACTTTATATGACAGGAAGCATCCAAAAGCGACAGCATTCTAAAAACTGCACCCCTCAAAGTGCTAATAACCACATTCAAAAAGTTAATTTACCCTTCATGTGCTTCACAGGAACCAAAGCAATCTGGAAGGAAAAAATAAATATTTAACTTTTAGCCACAAAAATTTTACTGAAGACCCATTTTTTATTTAACAAAGGCATCAGTAGTAGAGATGAGCGACTTTTTTCGGGTCGAGTCGGGTTTCATGAAACCCGACTTTCTAAAAAGTCGGGTTGAACGAAATTGGCCGACTTTAGGGAAAAGTCGGGGTCCGACTGGAACACGAAAACCAATGCAAGTCAATTGGGAAGCAATGTCCTGCACAGGGAACCGGCACTTTCATCTGCACCTTCCTCTGTGTCACCGTGTAAGATGGTATAGTATGCGGGAAGGGGCACCTGAGTTTCATCAGTGTCACTTTCTGGCTCTATAGAGTACGAGAGGAATGTAGTGCTGTGGGTGAATGTACCAGCGGAATCATCTAGCAGTGGCTGTGCATCAGTGCACTCCATCTCCGATTCATGTTGGACTGGGGAATTCAGAATTTCACTTGATAACACAGGCATGGCCTGTGAAAAGAGCTCCATGGAGTAATCTGAAGTGTGGGCTGCCGCATCCTTCATTTTTAGTAGGGGTGAAGGAGACAAGGAAAGGGGTGGTTCCTGACTAGAAGCCTGCACTGACGACTCTGTGCTTGCAGTTTTTGTAACTTCAGAAGAGGAGGCAAAAGAGCTGGAGGCTGTTTCGGCAATGTAAGCCAAAACCTGTTTCTGATGCTCCAGCGTTTACCTGGGAGTAGGTAAAGCGGTTTACCTACTCCCAGAAAAGGGAACCTTAAAGGCCTTCTTGTGCCAGACGATGACGCAGGCTCAACACCTCCTGCCTTAGCTGCTATTGTGCTTTTGTCAGAACCAGCCAATGCACCACCACCACCATCAGTACCCTGTGCCCCCCCACCCACGTCCGCAACCTCTTCCACCAGACTTCCTCATGTTTGGAAAATGTACCAAAAATACCAGCAGAGAAATGGTACAGTATGAGGAGCGTACAGCTGTGTAAGGTGTATGTAAAAATTGAAATCTCCGTACATATTTTGTGAGTCACAGACGCTCACCCAGCATGTATTTAACCGTAATCCAACAAGCAGATATACGGTACTGTATCAGAAGTGTACAGCTGTATACGTTGTTGGTGAAAATGTCAATCTCCGTATATGTCTTTACAGAGTGTCTCACACACACGCTGACTCTGTGTAGATGTGCACCGACCGTAATAAGAACACCAGATATCCGATACTGTTTGAGAATTGGACAGCAGTCAATACGGTGTATGGAGAAATGGAAAGGTCAATATATGTATTTATGGAGTGTCACACACACACGCTGACTCTGTGGAGATGTGACCGTAATAAAAACACCAGATATCCGATACTGTTTGAGAATCGGACACCTCTATGCGGTGTATGTATGGAAAAATGTTAATCTCCGTGTATTTTTTTACGGAGTCACACACATATAGCATGTATTTGTCCGTGATACCAGCCGGCACAAGGTAGTGTGTGAGGAGCGTACACCTCTATACGGTGTGTGAAAAATTTTACACTCACTATCTACTGTGCAGAAAAAAAGGAATAAAAGGATTTTTGCTTTTAAAAAAAGCATTCTGCACAGCAGTGTGAAAACAGCAATGCAGCTATCAGGGAGCCTTATAAGGCAGCCTAATCACCACCAGAGCTGCTGCACAAAAAAGTGTGAAAAAATGAACGATTGGTAACTGTGCAGCGAAAAGGAAAAAAATATTTTTTCTTTTAAAAAAAAGCACTCTGCACAGCAGTGTGCAAACGGCAATGCAGCTATCAGGGAGCATTATAAGGCAGCCTCATAACCAACAGAGCTGCTGCACCCAAATATATCCTCCCCTGTCACTGCACACTATACAGTTGTGTTTTACAGTGACATTCGCTATCAGCACAAGCAATTTTTTATTCTTTTTCCCTGCCTAAACACTCTCCCTATTGAGAATGATCAGCAGCAACCTCTCCCTATGCTAAGATGGGCAGAAGTAAGATATTGGTCAGCGGTCATGGCCTTTTATAGGCACTGTGACACCACACAAAGCCAGCCAATCATTTGCATGCCCTTCTCTAACATGGTGGGGGCCGCTGCCGACGTAATCGCATTGCCCACAGTGTGCGTCCTTCATGATTGCCTGAGAATAGGTGTTGGAAGGATTGTGGGAAACGCGACTTTGGCGCTCAAGTCGGCGACTTCATGGCCGACCTCACGCTATGGTCGGGTTTCGATCGGGGAAACCCGACTTTAGCAAAAGTCGGCGGATTCTGAATTTGGCCCATCCGTTTCGCTCAACTCTAATCAGTAGAAATTGGACACTAATATTTATTCTTCAATTTGTCCTGAGCACGGCAATATCCCATATGTGGAGGAAAACGACTGTTTGGGTGCATGGCAGGGCTCAAAATGGAAAGAGCGCAGTTTGAATTTTTGAGCACAAAATTGGAAGGAATCGAGAATGGACATCATGTAGTGTTTGTAGGGCCCCTGAGGTGCCTAAACAATGGAAACCCCCCACAATTGACCCCATTTTGGAAACTACTGTAGACCCCTCAAGAAACCTATCTAGATGTGTAGAGAGCACCTTGAACCCACATGTGTGGGGGAAAAACTACTTTTGAGGCACAGTGCAAAGCTCAGAAGGAAAAATTGGAGTTTAGATTTTTTTGGAATGGTTTGAAGGTGTCATGTCACATTAGCAGAGCTCCATAGTGCAGACTTTACTGTTATGGATTGCAGGTGCAATGGCCTACTGGGAGAGCCCCTGAGGTGCCAGAACAGCAGAATCCCCCATATGTGACTCCATTTTACAAGCAAGACCTCTCAATGAATTCATCTAGGGGTGTAGTGATCATATTGACACCATAGGCGTTTCACAGAATTTTATACCATTAGGCAGTGAAGAAAAAAGAATTGGATTTTTATGACAAAAATGTAATTTTTGCCCCAGATTTTATATTTTCAGAAGAGGAAATGGGTAAAAACAACAACAAAATTTGTCCTACTATTTTCAGCGATACCGATACCATTTTTATTTAGATTTGTCTTTTTGATCGCGTTTTATTCCACTTTATTCCAGCAGTATGATGATAAAGCATAGTGTGCTACTACTTTTTTTACAGTCTTTACAGAAGGGGGTAACTAGTGTAACACTTTTATAGATTGGGTTGCTCTGAATGCAGCAATATCAAATATATGTACCTTTTTTGTTAATTTAATTTTTTTTTACATAAAAGTTTGTGTTTACTAGTGTAATATGTTATTATTATTGTTATTATTATTATTTTTTAATATTTTTTAAAACTTTTTTACTTAGATCCTATATGGGACTTTCACTTTTTTTTTACTTTGAAGTGATTGCAGTATAATTGCAGTGCATTATAGCCATACTGAAAGCTTCTGACACCAAGCTCTGAGCATGGACTTAGAAGCTTTCCGTAGCTTGGTGACAACCCTGGGTCATGCCTGCCTCTTGAATGTTGTGATCACGCTCAATCGAAGCATTTAGGGGGTTAACAGCCACAGGCAGCACTGACTTCTCTCCTAGCAGTTAGAGCAGAAGCTTCGGCCTCTGGCAGCGCTGAACTGCTGCACTGATCGGGCCTAAGGTGCTGATATATCAGCATCTCCTGTGTGATCATGCTGTGATTGGTCAATCACATTGACTGACCGATCACAGCGATCTGGGTGCTAGGACTGATGGTATGGGTCCCTGCACCTGTTCCCGTGCCGCTCAACTGTCTGGGACAGCGCTCAGAGCTGAACTGTCACTATGTGTGTACACGCTGTTAGGTTTGCCTGGCTGGTCATCAAAAATATCCCCAAGTCATTTTTTTTAGTTATTTTTTTATTGCACAATTGATGGGTCAATTGATGCCACTTTTCCTGGCCTCTGCCCCTAATTTGAGAAGTTATGGCAGCTTTTTGGCCCACCTGAATGTGTTGTCTATGCTTTTGGTTTTACCTTCCATTGAATTCCATGAGGTTCAAATATGTTGTCAAACTGTTCGTCAAATATGTTCGGTGAACATCGTGATGATCGCCGATCCGAACAGAACTTTGAAAGGTTCATCCATCTCTAGTACAGACCACACACATCCGGTGATGGAGAAACACAACTCCTGCTGGTCTTATCCATTATTGTGCACATCTAATAAAAGCTTCAAATTGTTACCAGGATTCATTTCATGGAGGAATCTGTACAGATGGAAGAAGAAAGAAGAAGGGGAATACCTTACATTCCTGCCATTTGTAATATATTGTAATATATATATTATATATACAGTGGGGAAAAAAAGTATTTAGTCAGTCAGCAATAGTGCAAGTTCCACCACTTAAAAAGATGAGAGGCGTCTGTAATTTACATCATAGGTAGACCTCAACTATGGGAGACAAACTGAGAAAAAAAAATCCAGAAAATCACATTGTCTGGTTTTTTTTCATTTTATTTGCATATTATGGTGGAAAATAAGTATTTGGTCAGAAACAAACAATCAAGATTTCTGGCTCTCACAGACCTGTAACTTCTTCTTTAAGAGTCTCCTCTTTCCTCCACTCATTACCTGTAGTAATGGCACCTGTTTAAACTTGTTATCAGTATAAAAAGACACCTGTGCACACCCTCAAACAGTCTGACTCCAAACTCCACTATGGTGAAGACCAAAGAGCTGTCAAAGGACACCAGAAACAAAATTGTAGCCCTGCACCAGGCTGGGAAGACTGAATCTGCAATAGCCAACCAGCTTGGAGTGAAGAAATCAACTGTGGGAGCAATAATTAGAAAATGGAAGACATACAAGACCACTGATAATCTCCCTCGATCTGGTGCTCCATGCAAAATCCCACCCCGTGGGGTCAGAATGATCACAAGAATGGTGAGCAAAAATCCCAGAACCATGCGGGGGGACCTAGTGAATGAACTGCAGAGAGCTGGGACCAATGTAACAAGGCCTACCATAAGTAACACACTACTCCACCATGGACTCAGATCCTGCAGTGCCAGGCGTGTCCCACTGCTTAAGCCTGTACATGTCCGGGCCCGTCTGAAGTTTGCTAGAGAGCATTTGGATGATCCAGAGGAGTTTTGGGAGAATGTCCTATGGTCTGATGAAACCAAACTGGAACTGTTTGGTAGAAACACAACTTGTCGTGTTTGGAGGAAAAAGAATACTGAGTTGCATCCATCAAACACCATACCTACTGTAAAGCATGGTGGTGGAAACATCATGCTTTGGGGCTGTTTCTCTGCAAAGGGGCCAGGACGACTGATCCGGGTACATGAAAGAATGAATGGGGCCATGTATCGTGAGATTTTGAGTGCAAACCTCCTTCCATCAGCAAGGGCATTGAAGATGAAACGTGGCTGGGTCTTTCAACATGACAATGATCCAAAGCACACCGCCAGGGCAACGAAGGAGTGGCTTCGTAAGAAGCATTTCAAGGTCCTGGAGTGGCCTAGCCAGTCTCCAGATCTCAACCCTATAGAAAACCTTTGGAGGGAGTTGAAAGTCCGTGTTGCCAAGCGAAAAGCCAAAAACATCACTGCTCTAGAGGAGATCTGCATGGAGGAATGGGCCAACATACCAACAACAGTGTGTGGCAACCTTGTGAAGACTTACAGAAAACGTTTGACCTCTGTCATTGCCAACAAAGGATATATCACAAAGTATTGAGATGAAATTTTGTTTCTGACCAAATACTTATTTTCCACCATAATATGCAAATAAAATGAAAAAAAACAGACAATGTGATTTTCTGGATTTTTTTTTCTCAGTTTGTCTCCCATAGTTGAGGTCTACCTATGATGTAAATTACAGACGCCTCTCATCTTTTTAAGTGGTGGAACTTGCACTATTGCTGACTGACTAAATACTTTTTTTCCCCACTGTATTAGGGGCAGTAGTCCGGTGATTCTGGCTGACGGGATAATGTGGGATATTAGGGGTAGTAGTCCAGTGGCTCTGGCTGACGGGATAATGTGGGATATTAGGGGTAGTAGTCCAGTGGCTCTGACAGGATGATGTGGGATATTAGTGGTAGTAGTTTGGTAGCTCTGGCTGAGTGGTTGATGTGGGATATTAGGGGGAGTAGTTTGGTAGCTCTGGCTGAGTGGTTGATGTGGGATATTAGGGGGAGTAGTTTGGTAGCTCTGGCTGAGGGGTTGATGTGGGAAATTAGGGTAGTAGGCCGGTAGCTCTGGCTGACTGGATGATGTTGAATATTAGGGGTAGTAGTCCAGTGGTTCTAGCTGAGGGGATGAGGTGGGATATTAGTAGTAGTAGTCCGGTGGCTTTGACGGGATGATGTGGGAAATTAGTGGTATTAGTCTGGTAGCTCTGGCTGACAGGATGATGGGTAATATTTGGGGTAGTAGGCAGGTAGCTCTGGCTGACTGGATGATGTGGGATATTAGTGATAGTAGTCCAGTAGCTATGGCTGAGAGGATGATGTGAGATATTAGGGGTAGTAGTCCGGTGGCTCTGGCTGATGGGATGATGTGAGATATTAGGGGTAGTAGTCCGGTGGGTCTGGCTGATGGGATGATGTGAGATATTAGGGGTAGTAGTCCGGTGGCTCTGGCTGACGGGATGATGTGGGATATTAGGGGTAGTTGTCCGGTGGCACGGGCTGACGGGATGATGTGGGATATTAGGGGTAGTAGTCCAGTGGCTCTGGCTGACGGGATGATGTGAGATATTAGGGGTAGTAGTCTGGCAGCTCTGGCTGACGGGATGATGTGGGATATTAGAGGTAGTAGTCCGGTGGCTCTGGCTGATGGGATGATGTGGGATATTATAGTGAATGTGGCTATGTAGAGTGGGCTGGGCTCTACACTCAGCTTTATATATAAAGATAGATAGATATAATCATTATAATTTGTTATAACTAACCGCAGGTAGTTACTATGCCCGGGCAGCGTCGGGTTCTTCATCTAGTAAACATATCAAAATAATCACATTTCTGATGTCTGGGAACAATCAGGACATCACTGATGGTCTTTGATCTCAGGATAATGATCGGGGATTAGATCTCTTCTGTAGGAGATCCCTGATTGCAGTAAGATCCAGATCACTGATCGCTGACACACGGCACAATTTACATGTCTCCTGCTTTGCATCTCTGGTCTCAGGGGACGTCTCCTCCAGTGATTACAGCTGGTATATAGGAGACATTGTGCAGGTGACATCTCTATAGTCTGTGGCCATCAGTCCAGGGAGATGACGATGGGTTTACAGGGAGTTGTGCTGGGTGTAATTCTTCTTCTCATCCATGGTGAGAGGTCCATGAGATGGACAGGACAGTAGTAGAGAACGGCACAATGAGGCGACATTACCACTAATACTTATATTTTCTTTATCATTCCTTAGACTCCTGTGGACAGATTCTACTGACCCAATCTCCAGATCTCATCACTGTGTCCTCAGGAGACACAGTCACCATCTCATGTAAGGCCAGTAGTGGTGTAGCTAATAGCCGTTTACACTGGTACCAACAGAAACCAGGACAACGTCCAGCACTTCTCATCTATAGTACAAGCAACCGATATACAGGAGTCCCAGACCGGTTCACTGGATCTGGATCATTTCCTGATTTCACTCTTACAATAAGAGGAGCGACAGAGGACGATGCAGCAGATTATTACTGTCAGCAGTATCAGAGCTATCCTGTCACACAGTGATGCAGAGCCGTACAAAAACCTCCGTCCTCGTTTCCTCCATAGAAGAAGCAGTGAGACATGATATAGATATAAATATAACACAGCAGGTGATGATCAAACAGAATTTCCTGTTATGATGTCTGATCGCTCCCATCATGTTTTTCTGCCCCGGCTGATACCAGACAATAGCTGACACTGGATATAATACCGATATAATATGAAATGTCCCATTAACCCTTTGTCATGAATATAGACTGTGACGATGTCACTATACACATATCTACATAGGAGCTGTGTTTATAAAATTGTATATTTTTAAGTCTTTTCTTCTATTAACAAATTGGATAAGAATAAATCTGAATAAGACTTCATAGTAATCACTGATTTCCTACAACTGACACTTAATTTACAGAATAAAACTGCAGAGAATGAGAACAGGGAGACGACGTCTCTATTAAATATCTGACGACCAGACAGACTGCGCCCTGAAAATGGGATTTATAGAGAAGTGACACAACGCCGAGCTCCACATAAACCCTGTGTATAGGGCGACACATAGAGGGGGAATAAAGGAGAAGATGGTGAGCGCCATAGAGGACGGGGACTGGTGACTATCTCTGTACAGCGCTGCGGTATATGTCGGTTCTATGTGCGGTAATAATTAGAGTTGAGCGATACCAGCCGATACTTGAAAATATCGGATCGGAATGGATCGGCCGATCTTAAAAAAAAGTATCGGTATCGCCGATTCCGATACCGGGAACCAATGCAAGTCAATGGGGCCAAAATATCGGAATTAAAAAAAACCCTTTCTTTCCTTGTAGGTTAATTCTACATGAAGAAAAACAACTAAGAATAATGTAGAATGTATTGTGGGAGGTGGAGGAGACATTAAAGCCATAGAGGTTTAGCCCAATCAAATGGAATAGCAGGAATTAAACTTTTTTTTTAAAGATGTTAGGAGTTACAAAGATATTGACTATGTTAGCCTCATTTATATTTTGCCAGACATGTATGTCTTCTTCTTCTTTCTTCTTTCTTCTTCTTCTTCTTCTACTTCCTTTTTTTACATTCTTCTTCTTCTTCTTCTACTTCCTTTTTTTACATTCTTCTTCTTCTTCTTCTACTTCCTTTTTTTACATTCTTCTTCTTCTACTTCCTTTTTTTACATTCTTCTTCTTCTTCTTCTACTTCCTTTTTTTACATTCTTCTTATTCCTTTTTTTACATTCTTCTTCTTCTTCTTCTACTTCCTTTTTTTACATTCTTCTTCTTCTTCTTCTACTTCCTTTTTTTACATTCTTCTTCTTCTTCTTCTTCTTCTTCTTCTTCTTCTTCTTCCTTTTCTTACATTCTTCATATTCTTCTTATTCAACAATTATTATTCTACATATTCAGCTTCTTCATCTTCTTCCTATTCTTCTTCATCATATTCTTGTTTGTGTCAGGCATTCCTGTAGTTGTTATCTAGAAAAGTTAGAAGTTTACACCTTCCGTTCTGCCTGTCACAAAAGATTTACAACAGGATTTGTCCGCGTTCAGTTTGGCCTGCAGCAGCAGGCCTTTTCCAGGGGCACCACGAGGAGGAACGGACTCACCCCCATACACTGCTTAGTCTTCTTCTGCTTATAAATAAGATAATATCATTTGCTCAGAGTATTAGTCTTATGCTTAATGTTCTTCTGCTTTGTTTTTTTTATGCTTCTTTGTCTTCTCTCTCTTGTTGTTCTGCATCTTGGTGGTTGTCTTCCTGTTCTTTGTCCTCTTGAACCAGCTGACGGTACTGGCACCCGGAGGGGCAGCAGAAGGAACAAGAGCCAATGGCACTACCGAGGACCAGCTGACGGTGCTGGAACCCGGTTACTAAGCAGGAGGTACCTGTGCTACAAAGCACTACCAAGGACCAGCAGACGTTGCCGGAACTCGGATACCGAGATGGAGGCACCTAGGCCAAAGGCTCTGACGAGAACCAGCTGACGGTGCTGGAACCCGGAGGGGTAGCATAAGCTGCAAGAGCAAATGGAAATAGCGAGGACCAGCTGACAGTGCTGGCACCCGGAGGGGCAGCAGAAGGAATAAGAGCCAATGGCACAACCGAGGACCAGCTGACGGTGCTGGAACCCGGTTACTAAGCAGGAGGTACCTGTGCTACAAAGCACTACCAAGGACCAGCAGACGTTGCCGGAACTCGGATACCGAGATGGAGGCACCTAGGCCAAAGGCTCTGACGAGAACCAGCTGACGGTGCTGGAACCCGGAGGGGTAGCATAAGCTGCAAGAGCAAATGGAAATAGCGAGGACCAGCTGACAGTGCTGGCACCCGGAGGGGCAGCAGAAGGAATAAGAGCCAATGGCACAACCGAGGACCAGCTGACGGTGCTGGAACCCGGTTACTAAGCAGGAGGTACCTGTGCTACAAAGCACTACCAAGGACCAGCAGACGTTGCCGGAACTCGGATACCGAGATGGAGGCACCTAGGCCAAAGGCTCTGATGAGAACCAGCTGACGGTGCTGGAACCCGGAGGGGTATCAGAAGTTACCCCTGAAAAGCAAAGTTGGCATGCCGCAAGCTGGCAGCAGTTACCGAATCACACAGTCCTACAGGGGGTGCTTGTCCTACTGGCACTATGGAACAAACCTTTCTTACCAGAACCCGCAGTCCACATAGGAAGCACCTAAACTGCTGGCACCCTAGCCTCGGCTAACCTAACCGCAACACGACATGGCAACTTGGGGTGGCAAACTGACATTGACACTTCCCGGAAACAGCAGGCAGGGCTGGAACCAAGCTGGGCAGGAGGGAGTACCCGTGCCAAAGTCAGTTATGAGCAGCAACTGGCGATGTTGGAGCCCAGGACAAGCACTTAGCAGGCTGAGGCCTGATGTGCTGTCAATTGGGAGGCAGCAGGACAGATTGCCATCAAAACAGCAGGGGAACAGCTGACGTTACTGAACCCCACAAACACAGGAGCTAGTGTTTTACTCTGTGAAGACGGCACTTCCGAGCAACAACTGGCTGTGTTGAAGCCCAGGGACAAGCACGGAGCAGGCTGAGGCTGCATTGAAGAAATTTTAAGATCGGTTGTAGACTACTAATTTGAACCAAGCTCCACTTAGGCCTGTGGCTTCACTGATTTTCGTATTTCCCCTGTCCTCCAACCCTGCCAGTTACAGCTCCGAAGTGGCGTCTGCACAATCCACACTTGTTCCTGTGTTACAGGTGTTCAGTCCGGTCAGTTAATCCCCTGATGTGTGTCCGGCAATGTCGCCTGCTCTGTCCACATTCCCATAATGGGAATGTGGACAGAGCAGGCGACATTGCCGGACACACATCAGGGGATTAACTGACCGGACTGAACACCTGTAACACAGGAACAAGTGTGGATTGTGCAGACGCCACTTCGGAGCTGTAACTGGCAGGGTTGGAGGACAGGGGAAATACGAGAGACAGTGGAGCCACAGGCCTAATTGGAGCATGGTTAAAAATCAGTAGTGGTACGACTGTGTAGGCAGCAGGAGACTTTGCCGTCCACACAGCAGGGGATCAGCTGACATTACTGAACCCCACTGAGACACGGGAGCAAGTATCTCTTTCCGTGTGGACGGCACTTCCGAACTACAACTGGCTGTGTTGAAGCCCAGGAAATAGGAGGGTGTAGGCAGAGGCCTACTGTATTTTGAATGAGGTGACAGCAGGAGAGACTGCCATCCACACAGCAGGGGATCAGCTGACATTACTGAACCCCACTGAGACACGGGAGCAAGTATCTCTTTCCGTGTGGACGGCACTTCCGAACTACAACTGGCTGTGTTGAAGCCCAGGAAATAGGAGGGTGTAGGCAGAGGCCTACTGTATTTTGAATGAGGTGACAGCAGGAGAGACTGCCATCCACACAGCAGGGGATCAGCTGACATTACTGAACCCCACTGAGACACGGGAGCAAGTATCTCTTTCCGTGTGGACGGCACTTCCGAACTACAACTGGCTGTGTTGAAGCCCAGGAAATAGGAGGGTGTAGGCAGAGGCCTACTGTATTTTGAATGAGGTGACAGCAGGAGAGACTGCCATCCACACAGCAGGGGATCAGCTGACATTACTGAACCCCACTGAGACACGGGAGCAAGTATCTCTTTCCGTGTGGACGGCACTTCCGAACTACAACTGGCTGTGTTGAAGCCCAGGAAATAGGAGGGTGTAGGCAGAGGCCTACTGTATTTTGAATGAGGTGACAGCAGGAGAGACTGCCATCCACACAGCAGGGGATCAGCTGACATTTCTGAACCCCACTGAGACACGGGAGCAAGTATCTCTTTCCGTGTGGACGGCACTTCTGAACTACAACTGGCTGTGTTGAAGCCCAGGAAATAGGAGGGTGTAGGCAGAGGCCTACTGTATTTTGAATGAGGTGACAGCAGGAGAGACTGCCATCCACACAGCAGGGGATCAGCTGACATTACTGAACCCCACTGAGACACGGGAGCAAGTATCTCTTTCCGTGTGGACGGCACTTCCGAACTACAACTGGCTGTGTTGAAGCCCAGGAAATAGGAGGGTGTAGGCAGAGGCCTACTGTATTTTGAATGAGGTGACAGCAGGAGAGACTGCCATCCACACAGCAGGGGATCAGCTGACATTACTGAACCCCACTGAGACACGGGAGCAAGTATCTCTTTCCGTGTGGACGGCACTTCCGAACTACAACTGGCTGTGTTGAAGCCCAGGAAATAGGAGGGTGTAGGCAGAGGCCTACTGTATTTTGAATGAGGTGACAGCAGGAGAGACTGCCATCCACACAGCAGGGGATCAGCTGACGTTACTGAACCCCACTGAGACACGGGAGCAAGTATCTCTTTCCGTGTGGACGGCACTTCCGAACTACAACTGGCTGTGTTGAAGCCCAGGAAATAGGAGGGTGTAGGCAGAGGCCTACTGTATTTTGAATGAGGTGACAGCAGGAGAGACTGCCATCCACACAGCAGGGGATCAGCTGACATTACTGAACCCCACTGAGACACGGGAGCAAGTATCTCTTTCCGTGTGGACGGCACTTCCGAACTACAACTGGCTGTGTTGAAGCCCAGGAAATAGGAGGGTGTAGGCAGAGGCCTACTGTATTTTGAATGAGTTTACAGCAGGAGAGACTGCCATCCACACAGCAGGGGATCAGCTGACGTTACTGAACCCCACTGAGACACGGGAGCAAGTATCTCTTTCCGTGTGGACGGCACTTCCGAACTACAACTGGCTGTGTTGAAGCCCAGGAAATAGGAGGGTGTAGGCAGAGGCCTACTGTATTTTGAATGAGTTTACAGCAGGAGAGACTGCCATCCACACAGCAGGGGATCAGCTGACGTTACTGAACCCCACTGAGACACGGAAGCAAGTATCTCTTTCCGTGTGGACGGCACTTCCGAACTACAACTGGCTGTGTTGAAGCCCAGGAAATAGGAGGGTGTAGGCAGAGGCCTACTGTATTTTGAATGAGGTGACAGCAGGAGAGACTGCCATCCACACAGCAGGGGATCAGCTGATGTTACTGAACCCCACTGAGACACGGGAGCAAGTATCTCTTTCCGTGTGGACGGCACTTCCGAACTACAACTGGCTGTGTTGAAGCCCAGGAAATAGGAGGGTATAGGCAGAGGCCTACTGTATTTTGAATGAGGTGACAGCAGAAGAGACTGCCATCCACACAGCAGGGGATCAGCTGACATTACTGAACCCCACTGAGACACGGGAGCAAGTATCTCTTTCCGTGTGGACGGCACTTCCGAACTACAACTGGCTGTGTTGAAGCCCAGGAAATAGGAGGGTGTAGGCAGAGGCCTACTGTCTTTGTAATGCGGAGACAGCAGGAGAGACTGCCATCTCCACAGCAGGGGATCAGCTGGCAATGATGAACCCCACTAACACTTGAACGAATGTGTTTGGCTCTGTGGAGACGACACTTCTGAACACCAACTGACGCTGTTGGAGCCCAGGATTAGGCGAGGAGCAGGCTGGGGCCTACTGGATTTTGGCAGGTGAAGGCAGCAGGAGACTTGCCATCTCCACAGCAGGGGAACAGCTGGCAGTGCTGAACCCCACTAACACTCTAACGAATGTGTTTGGCTCTGTGGAGACGACACTTCTGAACACCAACTGACGCTGTTGGAGCCCAGGATTAGGCGAGGAGCAGGCTGTGGCCTACTGGATTTTGGCAGGTGAAGGCAGCAGGAGACTTGCCATCTCCACAGCAGGGGAACAGCTGGCAGTGCTGAACCCCACTAACACTCTAACGAATGTGTTTGGCTCTGTGGAGACGACACTTCTGAACACCAACTGACGCTGTTGGAGCCCAGGATTAGGCGAGGAGCAGGCTGTGGCCTACTGGATTTTGGCAGGTGAAGGCAGCAGGAGACTTGCCATCTCCACAGCAGGGGAACAGCTGGCAGTGCTGAACCCCACTAACACTCTAACGAAGGTGTTTGGCTCTGTGGAGACGACACTTCTGAACACCAACTGACGCTGTTGGAGCCCAGGATTAGGCGAGGAGCAGGCTGGGGCCTACTGGATTTTGGCAGGTGAAGGCAGCAGGAGACTTGCCATCTCCACAGCAGGGGAACAGCTGGCAGTGCTGAACCCCACTAACACTCTAACGAAGGTGTTTGGCTCTGTGGAGACGACACTTCTGAACACCAACTGACGCTGTTGGAGCCCAGGATTAGGCGAGGAGCAGGCTGGGGCCTACTGGATTTTGGCAGGTGAAGGCAGCAGGAGACTTGCCATCTCCACAGCAGGGGAACAGCTGGCAGTGCTGAACCCCACTAACACTCTAACGAAGGTGTTTGGCTCTGTGGAGACGACACTTCTGAACACCAACTGACGCTGTTGGAGCCCAGGATTAGGCGAGGAGCAGGCTGGGGCCTACTGGATTTTGGCAGGTGAAGGCAGCAGGAGACTTGCCATCTCCACAGCAGGGGAACAGCTGGCAGTGCTGAACCCCACTAACACTCTAACGAAGGTGTTTGGCTCTGTGGAGACGACACTTCTGAACACCAACTGACGCTGTTGGAGCCCAGGATTAGGCGAGGAGCAGGCTGGGGCCTACTGGATTTTGGCAGGTGAAGGCAGCAGGAGACTTGCCATCTCCACAGCAGGGGAACAGCTGGCAGTGCTGAACCCCACTAACACTCTAACGAAGGTGTTTGGCTCTGTGGAGACGACACTTCTGAACACCAACTGACGCTGTTGGAGCCCAGGATTAGGCGAGGAGCAGGCTGGGGCCTACTGGATTTTGGCAGGTGAAGGCAGCAGGAGACTTGCCATCTCCACAGCAGGGGAACAGCTGGCAGTGCTGAACCCCACTAACACTCTAACGAAGGTGTTTGGCTCTGTGGAGACGACACTTCTGAACACCAACTGACGCTGTTGGAGCCCAGGATTAGGCGAGGAGCAGGCTGTGGCCTACTGGATTTTGGCAGGTGAAGGCAGCAGGAGACTTGCCATCTCCACAGCAGGGGAACAGCTGGCAGTGCTGAACCCCACTAACACTCTAACGAAGGTGTTTGGCTCTGTGGAGACGACACTTCTGAACACCAACTGACGCTGTTGGAGCCCAGGATTAGGCGAGGAGCAGGCTGGGGCCTACTGGATTTTGGCAGGTGAAGGCAGCAGGAGACTTGCCATCTCCACAGCAGGGGAACAGCTGGCAGTGCTGAACCCCACTAACACTCTAACGAAGGTGTTTGGCTCTGTGGAGACGACACTTCTGAACACCAACTGATGCTGTTGGAGCCCAGGATTAGGCGAGGAGCAGGCTGTGGCCTACTGGATTTTGGCAGGTGAAGGCAGCAGGAGACTTGCCATCTCCACAGCAGGGGAACAGCTGGCAGTGCTGAACCCCACTAACACTCTAACGAAGGTGTTTGGCTCTGTGGAGACGACACTTCTGAACACCAACTGATGCTGTTGGAGCCCAGGATTAGGCGAGGAGCAGGCTGGGGCCTACTGGATTTTGGCAGGTGAAGGCAGCAGGAGACTTGCCATCTCCACAGCAGGGGAACAGCTGGCAGTGCTGAACCCCACTAACACTCTAACGAAGGTGTTTGGCTCTGTGGAGACGACACTTCTGAACACCAAATGATGCTGTTGGAGCCCAGGATTAGGCGAAGAGCAGGCTGGGGCCTACTGGATTTTGGCAGGTGAAGGCAGCAGGAGACTTGCCATCTCCACAGCAGGGGAACAGCTGGCAGTGCTGAACCCCACTAACACTCTAACGAATGTGTTTGGCTCTGTGGAGACGACACTTCTGAACACCAACTGACGCTGTTGGAGCCCAGGATTAGGCGAGGAGCAGGCTGTGGCCTACTGGATTTTGGCAGGTGAAGGCAGCAGGAGACTTGCCATCTCCACAGCAGGGGAACAGCTGGCAGTGCTGAACCCCACTAACACTCTAACGAATGTGTTTGGCTCTGTGGAGACGACACTTCTGAACACCAACTGAAGCTGTTGGAGCCCAGGATTACGCATGCCGCATGCAGAGGCCAATGGGCAGCGGTTTTTATGGAGGTTGTGGACTACTACTGATTCTAACCATGCTCCACTTAGGCCTCTGGCTCCACTGTCTCTACTATTTACCCTGGCCTCCAACCCCGCCAGCTACATCTCTGAAGTGGCGTCAGCACAATCTACACTTGTTCCTGTGTTACTGGTGCTCAGTCCCGTCAGTTGATCCCCTGATGTTTGTCCGGCAAGTTCGCCAGCTCTGTCCTCATTCCCACTACTGGTTATGGGAATGTGGACAGAGCAGGAGACCTTGCCGGACACACATCAGGGGATAAACTGATGGGACTGAGCCACAGGAACACAGGAACAAGTGTAGATTGTGCTGACGCCACTTCAGAGATGTAGATGGCGGGGTTGGAGGTCAGGGGAAATAGTAGAGACAGTGGAGCCAGAGACCTAAGTTGGGCACGGTTAAAAATCAGTAGTGGTTTGAATGTTGATGGAGCTGGTGACTTTGCCGTCCACACAGCAGGGGATCAGCTGGCATTACTGAACCCCACTAACACAGGAGCTAGTGTGTTTCTCTGTGCAGACGACACATCTGAGCGACAACTGGCTGTGTTGAAGCAAAGGGATTATAGTTCAGGTGGTAGAAAAATGAACACACCAGCAGACCTGGATACAGTTGCCAACCACTAATTTAGTCTGTAAGAGGAATGGCAAAGTCTTTGGAGATCCAGGCCTTGTTCATTTTCAGAAAAGTCAGCCGGTCAACATTATCGGAAGATAGTCGCGTGCGACGGTCTGTTAGTACACCACCTGCGGCACTAAAGACACGTTCCGATAATACACTGGCAGCAGGGCAAGCCAGCACCTCCAATGCATATTGGCTAAGCTCTGGCCATGTATCCAGCTTAGAGACCCAAAACTTGAAGTGGGAAGAGCCATCTGGGAGTACAGCGACAGGGCAAGACATGTAGTCTGACACCATCTGACAGAAGCGTTGCCTCCTGCTGACTCGAGGCGTCGCTGATGGTGTAGACAATTGTGGTGGACACACAAAACTTTGCCACATTTGGGCCATAGTGGTCTTGCCTTGTGCTGCGGCGCTGCCTCTGCTCCCTCTTTGTGCAGAGTTTCCTCCACTGCCTCGACGCACAGAGCTGCTTTGTAAAGCACTAGCAACAATGCTGTCGGGTGGAATGGAAAACATTATGGACTGCACCAGTGACTCTTCGTACTCCCGCATTTTACGCTCCCGGTTCAACGTTGGTATGAGCCTTTGTACGCTGTCCCGGTAGCGAGGATCTAGGAGGGTGTACACCCAATAATCAGCCGAGACGAGAATGTGGGCGATGCGGCGGTCGTTTCTCAGGCACTGCAGCATGAAATCAACCATGTGCTGCAGACTCCCAACTGCCAAAGAACCGCTGTCCCCTGTTTGAGGCGTGACCTCGGCCTGCTCTGCATCACCCCACCCTCGCTGTACATACTGAGTAGAGGTTTGTGTACCTCCCTCCTCTGGAGAGATGTCTTCCTCCTCCATCGACTCCTCCTCATCCTCCTCACAAAGTGTCCCCTGCCTAGGCCTTTGTGAGGAAACACGTAGCGCAGACTGTCCAGAAGCAGATGGCATTTGGGACTCCTCATCCTCCACCTCTTCTGAAACCTCATCCCTTAGTGCTTGCAGTGTTTGTTGAAGCAGGCAGATAAGGGGGACAGTCATGCTGACTAGTGCATCATCTGCACTCGCCATCCGCATGGATTCATCGAAGGCACGCAAAACGAGGCAGATGTCCTTCATAGAGGCCCACTCAATGGTGCTGAAGTGTGAACGGCGCACAGTGCGACTTGTTTGCGCCTGATGCAGCTGGTACTCCATGACTGCTGCCTGCTGCTCACACAACCGCTCCAACATATGTAACGTTGAATTCCACCGGGTGGGTAGGTCACATATGATGCGATGTTCCGGAAGGCCAAATCGTCGCTGCAAAGCAGCGAGGCGCGATCTTGCCGTGCTGGAACGTCGCAAGTGAGCGCACTCTATGCGGACCTTGTGCAACAGTGCAGCAAGATCCGGATAGTCCCTCAGAAAGCTCTGCACGACCAAGTTAAGAACATGTGCCAGACATGGGATGTGTGTGAGGTTGCCTAGGCCAAGAGCTGCCACCAGATTTCGGCCATTGTCACACACTACCAAGCCCGGCTGGAGATTCGCTGGCCCAAACCACACATCGCTCTCCAGCTTGATAGCATTCCAGAGCTCCTGCGCTGTGTGGCTTCGATTCCCCAAAGAAATTAATTTGAGTACAGCCTGTTGACGTTTGGCCACGGCTGTGCTCATATCGGTCGTAACAGGCTCCTGCTCTGCTGTTTCTGAGGAACTTGAGTAGGAGGAGGAGTCTATGTGTACAGACTGGAGTCCTGCAATCCGTGGCGTTGGAAGAACACGTACAGCGCCACTCTCCAGATCCGTACCCGGCTCCACAACATTGACCCAGTGGGCAGTGAGGGAAAGGTATCGTCCCTGTCCATGGTTACTGGTCCACGCATCGGTGGTCAGGTGGACCTTGCTACTAACGGCGTTTAGTAGCGCATGTTTTATTTTGCCCTCAACATGTTTCTGCAGGGCAGGGACGGCTCGCCTGCTGAAATAAAAGCGGCTGGGCACGTTGTATTGGGGGACTGCCAATGCCATTAAGTCCCGGAAGGTGTCAGTGTCCACCAGCCTGAATGACAGCATTTCAACTGCCAGAAGTTTGGCAATGCCAGCATTCAGAGACTGTGCTCGGGGATGGTTTGCCGAGTAAGGGCGCCTTTTATCCCATGCCTGTGCTACCGATGGCTGTGATGGATGGGAACGTGCTGCTATGGGTGTAATCTGACAGGGTCTCCGGACAACAGTGGCAGAGGTTCTTCCTTGGCGATCCTGTGAGGAAGCCGAACCAGCAGTGTGTGAGCTGGAGGAAGAGGGCCCAACACGAACTGAAGAGGTGGTAGGTGGTGCTGTACGTTGGCCTACGTCTTCAGGGTGTCTCTGCAACTCCAACTCGTGCTTGGTGCGCACATGTTTCCACATATTTGTGGTATTGAGGTTGCTGACATTTCTCCCTCTTTTGACTCTCTGATGACACAGCTTGCATTTGACAAAGCAAATGTCATCTGCAACTGTGTCAAAAAAGGACCACGCACTGCAACTCTTGTGAGCGCCCGGTTTGCCTTTGGAAGGAGGAATGCTCCTAACGGGTGCCGAAGTGGAGGGTACAGGCAACCAAGTCTTCCCCCTCCCTCTGCCTCCTGTTTTGGCCAGTAGGGGAATCTCTTCCTCCGAGCTGCTCCCACCACCTTCCTGTTGCTCACGCCATGATGGGTCAAGGACCTCATCATCTTCCCTCCCCTCTTCAAACAGCTGCTTCTCCGGGGTTGTCTCGCCAGCACCGTACGCACCAGAAAGTGGCAACTGAGTCTCGTCATCATCTGATGCGTACTGAGGTGTGCTGACCATAGGCACTGGCCCACTCGCCTCTTCAGATTCAGAGGGACAAAGAAGTTGCGCATCACTGCATACTCCCTCTTCTTCACATTCAGGAATGCTGCTTGGCTGGCCCCCTCTTTCCAAGCCAACAGATTCCGAGAACAGAAGTAGAGACTGTGATGGCTCCTGTCCATGTCTCTCTGACTGCCTGGGCACTTTGGCAGGTGGTGAAGAGACAGATGGTTGCTCTTCGGTGCTCTGACCCTGAGAGGATGCGGAAGTAATTGAAGTCGATGCGTTAGCTGCCATCCATCCGACAACGGCTTCAATTTGTTCCTCCCGCAGCAGTGGGGTACGTTGAGGTCCTACAAAGCTGCGCATAAAGGACTGTTGCCTGCTAAAACTGGGGGATGCTGATCCACTGGTGCCCGCAGCAGGCCCAGAATCCCCACGTCCTCTACCTGTAGAATCCCCACGTCCTCTCCCTGCAGAATCCCCACGTCCTCTCCCTGCTGAAACTCCACGCCCACGCCCACGCCCACGCGCCTTACTCCCTGCCTTCTTCATCTTGCAAGACTGCTTAAGATAGGCAAAAAAGTACAAAGGGGGGCCTTAGTGTGCTTATTCCTGAACAGCTGGTTACAGGTACAAGAAACACTAATTTTATGAAGTGTGTGTGTGTGTGGACTAGACTTTAATAGGAGCTGATGTGGCCTACACAAGTTCAAAATGTAGTGTTTGGTGAACTTTTTTTGTGGTTTCTTTGTTGGAAACAAACTCAAAGTATGTGAACAAAGAATTGAAACTGATAGTATCACCAACTTTTTGGAGCTATTACAATGCAGGCAGGTAACCTACAATGCAAAAGATGAGGCTCCAAAAAAATTGGGTAATACTAATCTGGCTGCGCCAGCAGGGCACAAGCCAGAAAAAAATGCTCCTCTATCTACTCCTATATAGTGTTTGCAACCAACCAATGTTGATGGATACGGATGGATGCACACTAATAGGAGAAGAAAAAATGAGCTGCACTCAAAGACAAATATGTGTGAGGCAGTGACGCACGTTGAGCGTCCTACAACCAGACGTAGCTGCAGGACACTCTACTCAGCGTGAGCTGCACTCACACACAGTCAGAGGCCTCTCAGACAGCCGTCAACAGTGCAGCTAAGTGGGCACTGGCACTGACAGGCTGCAGAAAGGCTCCGCTGTGTACTCCTTTATAGTGTTTGCAACCACCGTAGATGGAGACGGATGGATGCACACTAATAGAAGAAAAAATGAGCTGCACTCAAATAAAAATATGTGTGAGGCACTGACGCACGCTGAGCGTCCTACAGCCAGACGTAGCTGCAGGACACACTACTCAGCGTGAGCTGCACTCACACACAGTCAGAGACCTCTCAGACAGCCGTGAACAGTGCAGCAAAGTGGACACTAGCACTGAAAGGCTGCAGAAAGGCTCCGCTGTCTACTACTAGTGTTTGCAACCAACGTATATGGATACGGATGGAAGCACACTAGATTGAAATTATGTAAAAAATGCAGCTCAAAAAATAAAAGATGTATGAGGCAGCAGTGATCACACTGGGTGGCCTACAGCCTGACGTGGCTGCAGGACCCACTCCACAGCGTGAGCTGCACTCACACAGCCCTTGCAGACAGCTGTGAACACTGCTGCTAGGGCAAAGAAGGCTACAGTGGTGGTTTATGTAGCCTGGGTAAAGCACTAGATGTTTGGTGGAATCGCTATTTCTAACTGTCCCTCACAGTCTTCTACAGCAGCCTGTCCCTAACTGAATTCACAGCAGAGTGACCAGAAATGGCGGCTGCGGTGGCTTTTATAGTGCATCATGACATCATTTCGGCAGCCAATCACAGCCATGCCAATAGTTAACATGCCTACATGCCTAACAGGATGTGCCCACACTTCGGAGGATTCCCATTGGCTTAATCAAAGCAAGCAGGCTCATAGCATGATGGGAACTTCCTATTCCGATTCCGATTCCGGAATCCGATATGACAAAAGTATCGGAACTAAGTATCGGAATTCCGATACCGCTAATATCGGCCGATACCCGATACTTGCGGTATCGGAATGCTCAACACTAGTAATAATATTACATTGCAGTACAGAAGTATGCTCAAGAACTTTACAAGGAGTAAAAAAGATTTAAAAAAATACACAAGTAAAAAAAAATATTTTCCATACAAAGTTTTTTGTGGCATAAAGGTAATAGTGAAAATGAAAAAAATGACATTATATTGCACCCATACCATAAAGTGCATCAAAATGAACACCTCCAGTCCATGAACTGCAGCGCTTCCCAGAACTCACATCCAAGGACGATATTTTGAATTTTTTCTTTTCCATTGCACTGTGTTTTTATGAGACCTGAAGAAGGATATATACTGTATCCGAAACACGTTGTATCTCCTCGTATCAAATAATAAAAAAGAAAAAATTCAAAATATCATCCTCGGATGTGAGTTCTGGGAAGCGCTGCTGTTCATGGGCTGGATGTGTCCATTTTGATTGGCTCTTCCACTTGGATCCACCCGATGCAAGTTGCAAGCCTTGTCCATTGAAAAGTATCCCAGGAAAATCTTCTGAGGATACACGTTCTAAAGCTGTATTAGTCCTCCATCAGGTGAGTGCATGAACTTGTGCTCCCATCAAAGACTATTATACATTGTGTTTACGCACTTAGGGCGCAGCGATTTGTCTGTTCTTCTCTCCCAAACAGATTTTTTGGGGCTTTCCGTATACGATAAAGTGCAGACATTTATCCAGCATGATGAATTATCTAAAAAACATCATAAAAACAATACAAGAATTCCTGGGTTTTGTCCATTCTGCCTTCCAAAAATCAATTCAAGGCAGCAAAAATCAGATAATCTGCAAATAATTACAACTCACAGTAAAACACAGCAATAAGTACGAGAAATAAAACCTAACCTTTCATTACTACCATTAAAACATGGCCAAAAATACAAAATATGATAAGATCAAACCAAACAGAGGTATTCAGAGTGTATTCACCTGTTCAGTATTCGGTCAGTATTTTACATCAGTATTTGTAAGTTAAAACCCGGAGTGGAACAATCAGAGGAAAAGTATAGTAAAAACAAGTCACCACTTCTGTATTTATCACTAGTGATGGGCGACCCCCCCCCCCCCCCGATGATCGGGATCGGCGGGTTCGCCAGAGTTTTTTTTTTAAAAATCGATCTCAGGGCCAGAGATGATGTGAACTTGTGTCCGAACCCCGAGCTTGGACTTTACAGATATGGTATGGAGCGGTGGGGGGGCTGTAAAAAAAGCATAAAATTAATAAACATTATAATTATACTTAATAGTCCAGTGACGCATCCTCTCTCGCTATCTCCCGGCCGCATCTACTTCTGGGGCCACTCGTTAACTTCTGGGTTATTCACTCCACTGCTTGGCGTTCGGCAATTTTCAGCCGGCATTGGCAGTGTTTCTTGCGGTGACGTCAGGGTTCACTCCAGTTCATGGCCCGAGCCATAAACGCGGGTGAACCCTGATGTAGCTGCACGAACACTGCCGGAAAAAGCCAAAGACTGCCGAGTGCAGTGAATACCACCGGAAGTTAATGAGCGGCTCCGGAAACAGATGCGGCTGGGAGACAGCGAGAAGGGAGGACGCGTCGCTGGACAGGTAAGTATAATTATAATGTTTATTATTAATTTTATGGTTTTACATGCCCTGGACCTGAACTGTAACATGAGCTTCCCTTGAAAACCCGTGTTCAGGACCTTGTGACAGAACACTATGTGTTCGGTACGGGTCCAGAACTTTACAGTTCGGGTTCGTCCATCCCTATTTATCACCCACTCCTGGTTTTAGCTTAAAAACACTGATGTAAAATAATAACCAAATACTGAACATGTAGACGTGGGCTAAGTAACATTCTCTGGATATCACTTTATTGTTTTCACTTTTTCTCCTAATTATTACATTTTTTTTCACTTCCATTACAATTAATTTTAATTTTCTGTTTTTTATTCATTCTATTTATTTTATCCATTTTACATAACACACCCTTCACTATTCTTCAATTCCATTATTTCAGTTCCCCCAAATTTTTTATTAAATTTTTATTTCTCCCCTTTTTTTGCTTATTTCACTTTTACATTATAATTCACAGTTCCTGGTAGTTTGAAAAACAGGGTTAATTGTAGGGCTGGCCCATGTTGGGGAGGAGGATTTGGGGGATCTCTGGGTAGCGGGAGATCTAGTGAGATAGTAAGAGAAGACGGAAAGAGCAGGAGGAGTATTAGCAAGAAGAAGAAGCCGGCTGTGTGTGTCTAATACAAGGGAATAGGGAAAACAGGGACAAGCTACACGACAGTTCACTTTAATCAGGCCAGTGAGCTGACTCTATCCTATTCCAGATGCAATGCAGTAGTAATAATCTGAGATTTTGGACAGCCTTGTCTATAAGGTGCATCCAGGATAGTCAGGTAGCAGGAACAGTAAGCTTGAGCAAGAGTTCCCTTATGTCTAAGTCCCAAGGAAATAGAGCTACCATTAGGGCTGGGCCACTCTGTATTGATCTGTATTGCAATAACTGTGTCTGGTTCATGACCACTGAGAAAGTGCTGTTGTATATGAATGTAGACAAAGGAAAGTGTGTAACATATTATTCCTTGATTAGAGAGGCCGTACTGGGCCGCAGGCTTAAAAGGGAGGCCGACATGACAGGGTTGAGTGGGAATATAGTGAGCTGGAGTTAGGGACTAGGATGGTACTATGGGGTTAAGGTGGATAAGGTGGGGGGCTAGTGCTGGGATGAGGGGGAGGCGGGGTCAGAGCTGGAGCACAAGTTATCATTATATAGACAGTGACCATCTTAGTGTGGCAACCATTTTAGGTTCTCCCTCATAGTAACAAGAAGCTATGGGGTCTCTTCTGTAGAACCTTAATTATGGAGGTGAAAACAATGCTCCAACAACTGAGGTATGCTGAGGAGTCGCTGGGTGCTAGCTGGATGCAAGCTGCCTTCCAAGGCTTGCTACAGGGAGAGGTGACCGGGTCACCTCAGGCACTGCAGGATGGACGTCAGATGCAGAGAGCTAATTCTCCGGCATACCTTAGTCCGCAGGTCCCCTTCTGGTTCGGCACCGCATCAGGAGCCCCTACTGGGACCCTCCGGCTTGGGGTGTGAGCTGTAATCCAGCAGCTCACGTTACGAGAACTGGGAGGAATCCGATTAGGCGGTGGGGCCTGCAATGGAGGACGAGTCGGCCTCCCTCTCTACATTGTCACAGAAGGCTTACGGTCCGGGTGCGGCGGACACCCTGTCGGGTGGCAAATCCGCTTGGTGTGGTCAGGACAATACAGTGAGAGGGATGGGGACCTGGTATGCAGGCCCCTCAGCGAGGATACCATCGCGTGCGGCAGCCAGCCGGCACCACCCATTCAGCTGCAGAAGCGGCGCTTCAACATGACGGCGGGCAGTGTCAGGCTGGCCTGGGGGCAAAGAGCAAGGAGGAGCCTGATGGAACATGCAGGCAGCAGATTGATCACCAGGATGGCATGAAGCATTAGGACACTGCAACATTTCGGGGACCGGCACAAATCGATTCAACCAGATTCAGGATCTGCGGCTGCTGGGATCACAGCACCCAGGCAGCCAGGTGAGACTGATCATTTTTTCCTTACTCTTAACCCTTTGCTAGCCTTTTATGAGTGTATGTGTTAGAAATTTTGTTTTATTAAGGGGGGCTAGCAGAGGCATAATGTTTATTTTGCATGGGCTGCGGAAGTTTGTCCGGTTATAGGGATCTGGGATCCATACGGTATTTAGTCAGGTTATGGGGAT
Organism: Dendrobates tinctorius; assembly: GCF_039654945.1. NCBI lineage: Eukaryota > Metazoa > Chordata > Amphibia > Anura > Dendrobatidae > Dendrobates > Dendrobates tinctorius. The sequence continues at coordinate 1,108,614 of NW_027361763.1, read as the reverse complement.
CTGGGATCACTATGGGTTATGGGGATCCGGGACTCCTCAAGGCAGGGTAGCACCTTCTGCAGCAAGGCTGGGTAGTGCTAAGGATACGTGTTTTTTAAGGCGATATGAGTGGATGAGACACATACATCCAGTTCAGCATGAAGTGCAGCCCATTAGTGAAGGCAGGAGGCGAGGACGAAAGAGTGGATTCATTGCTATTAGATGAGTATGCTAAGGGTGAGGTTTGTGTTTGAGGGGACTTTGGGGGTGCACTTGAAACATGGGGTAGGGGACACGATTTGGAAAGGACAATATGTTGAGATATTTTCATTGCTTCAAGTGGAACGTTTCAATTTAGACAAGGTGAGGTCAGGATAAAAAGAGGGTTCATTTAATTTGGAGAATCTTCTCTAATGGGTACAGTTATCCACTATACTAGCTATCGCTATTTACGAAAGGTCCCCAGAGAACTGCTTGGGATTTGTGGTTACATGAATGTGATTGGTGAGGTTTTTTAGGCTAAATATGTTGAGCAGTTTCGACAGTGAAAAACAGGATAAGGGCCCTGGGTAGGCTGGGGCATAGGAAACAATCATTTCATGTATGCACCGGGACTTTGTAGCGGTCAGGAGACTCGGTGGCAATGGAGAAAGGGTCGTGTTTACTATTTAAGTAGGTCATGGGGTGGTAAAGTGTTTCATGGGAAGAAAGCAAAGGGGATAATGATGGAATTGAAAAAAGGTTGAGGTCATTGTGTCAGGAAGAGAGGCTTCCTAAATAGGTGTCTTAATAAGATGGCAGCCCACGGGTAAGAGAGGGTTTTAGGGACGGTTTTCAGGACTCCTCTTGTTGACGTTAAAATTTGGTTGTCTACCGAAACTTGAAGTGGGCTTTGCTTTCTAAACAATTATATAAAGATGTGGCTTTGGGTAAAAGGGCTGGACTGTTTAAATAGGCTCTCCTTCAATAATTTGAGGGTTTCAACGATTTGTGTGGTGGTAAATGGAGGGGCCTTGTACATTTAAAGAAATTCATCACAATTATTTTACGTAAAGGTAATCGGTAACTGAGGGTATCGACTCTCAGTTGGGTTTGGTGTTGTACACTTCTTTTGTTGCTGCTATGGATTGGCTACGGTTGTGTTGAAAGGGAACTAGGCCAAAATGGATAGTATGCATTGGTTGGGTTGTTTTTTAGGGATCGGGTTTCTTTGTTGATCATTGTCTACTTATGGGGTGTCCCCTTTCATGTTCATATTCTTGTGACGCTTGGTTTGTTTTTTGGAATGGTCGCTTACAGAGATGTTTGTTTTCAATTCCTCTATTCATTAATTGGATGAATTTTTGGTCGCTGGTTTGGCACAGGATCCTGATTGTTCATTCCATTACGGACAATGGAGAGCATGGCCAGGAAGTTTCGCCCCCTTAAGTAGCCCAAAATACGGTGGGCCCTGTGACAGTATTGAGTTTTTCTTGGGTATCAAATTGATACAATTTGCGTTGGACGGCAGGTCCCCGGTTAAAATGATGGTTGACATGAAGGCAGAAGTGAGTCGGGTTAATGATTTGTAGATGGTGATGTTGCGTGAGGCTCAATCTCTACTGGACAATCTAATTTTGCCTGTAAGATTATGCCGTTGGGCAAAGCGTTCTACCGTTGGCTATCTATGGCGACAGTGTCTACGCATTTGTTTGCCTCAAAAGAGAGTTGTATAATTGCAGGTCCATCTGGATTACACTGGTGGATTTAGGTCCTTTTGTTGGCTTGATGGGTCAGCATGGTTTCGGTTTGTACATTTTAGTTTGGGTGGTTGGTAGAGTCAGGGCAAAAGGTTTGGTTTAGTAATGGTGGTTGGTAGAGTCAGGGCCAAATGTTGGGAGTAATAATGGTCTGGCGTATAATCGGGTGTGGTGTCAGGTATTCCCAATCATTGTGGAACTATCATTGTAGGTTAATGGAGTTCTTTTCAGGGTGGAAGATTCGGATTGGTTTCGATTTCAAAGGTTTGGGAGGATAGGCCCCTAAAATTCCTTACCTCCTCCCGAGCGGCCGTTGGACAGGGTGTTACAGCATTTGGTTTGGTTGGGCCTAATTTGACTTGTGGTTATCAGCTGAGGTTGGGCGTGGCGTGAGTTACTCTATTCTTGAAGCTTTTTCTGGTCCACAGTAGGAGCGAGTTTAACAAGGTGGATGTGTCCGGTGGAGTTCTGGAACTTTCCATCAGGCAGTAATGGCAGTAAGGGATTTATTGTCTAGGTCTTTAATGTATGTGGACATAATATGTTTAGGCATGTGGAAATTGGGAGGATTGGAGGTCGGCATTGGGCAAAGGGCTGGAGGAGGAGAGAAATTCTGTGTTATTGGTTGGGTATAGTCGGGAGAAGAGTTGGTCTGTTCCTTAATTGAATAAATTAATGTCGGATATAGCTTTTGAATTTTTAAGTTCAGGGGTATTTAGGATTTAGCAAAAATCCTTCTGGTCTAAGGGTATGGGATGGAAGTTGTCCGGTGTTTTATCATGTATTTACTGATTTTGTCAATCAGCTAATGGATGTCTGTTCCTCTTCACGGGAGTTACCTCCTTTTCAGGGCGCTTTCCCGGCAACCTTATTTTGTTTTTTTTCTTTTCAATTGAGGGAGTTAGTCAGTCCTTCTAGATTTCGGGAAGGAGTGCTGCAGAAATGGGATGCGAATGGGTTTCAGAACAGGGGGACGACATTTATCCGTACCTCCAAAACGGAAGTCGAAGGCAAAAGTTACAAATTAATGTTGTTTAAAGTGGTTGGTTCTCCTTATATGTCCAGTGGATTTATAGGAGGAGTTCTTTCTGTGTATAATTGGCACGTTGGATGCCCTGTTATTGGTACATAAAAAAACGGTTCGTTTCTGTCACATTTTCAAAAAACTGATGTCATAGACAAAGGTTGCAAGGTAAGGTTGTTTGATGTGGTTAGTTCTCCTTATATGTTAAGTGGATTTATATGAAGAGTTCTTTCTGTGGATAATGGGCACTTTGGGTGCCCTGTTATTGATACATAAGGACGGTTATTTTCTGTCACATTTTCAATTTGAGGCACTAAAAAGAGGTGTTTGGACTAGGAAGTTATCCTTTTTGAGGATTACAATGGGCATTAACTTCTGATGGGAGCAGCCATAGAGACAGTCAGGAGAGGCTTAAACTAGGAAGTGACGAAGAGGATCAGTCGTTGGGAGTCTGTGAGGTTCTAGTAGAACTAGTAGTGGTCCAGCGTTGATTTTGTTTAAGTATGGATAACTGCACTGGTGGATTATGGGACGTTCATTTGTTTTCTGGGCAGCATTAAGGGCAGCGGTCTGCCTAGATAGTTGGCAGCTTGGGTGCCAAGGAATCTAGCTGTCTCATGGTGGATCAGAAGGCGGGGGGATGGTTTAGAAACAGTTACGCTCCGAATTTCAAAGATGTATTTGCTTGGGCCCAAGCTTCAGATGTACTGGCAATGCATCAGGGAAAGATTGGTTTTTGGAAAAGGCCCTACAGGGATGTGATTAAGGATATGAAGTTTGATATGTTGCAGCTATGGCTATGTCTCCTAGGTTTCGGTGGTAGGGTATGATATCGTTTTCGGAAAGGTGTGGCATGGAGCGAGGTCTTTTGGAAGAGGAGCAAGATCCGCCTAAACAGGGTTGGTTTGGATACGTGGCATTTGGTGAAACCAGAGGACATTAAAAAGAGTCTCGGAAGTGTGGAGGGACATAAATGTTTGAGGGATCAAAACATTTATGTTGGTGGCGTGGGGGGGAGGTCCTCGAAGTTGGTGGTGCTGGTAAATAGCGGTTCAGGGAGGGGATCTCAAGAGGTCCTGGACTCCCCCCTGGGTGGATTCAAGTGGACGGGTAATTGAATTATCCCGCGGAAGGGATTAAAGTGGACCCGTGCTTAATGGTAATGGAAACTGGCCAGGTGTGTCTCTGAGCTGGTGCTTAGTGGCTAGAGGCAAGACTCGACCTGGGGACCAAGTTGGGAATATCAAATCTGAGTTTTATGGTTTGGGGCTTCAAGGACCACCCCTTCTGGGACGTTGTGTGTTAAAATGTTATGTTATATGTTTAACAAAAAGGCTGCTGTGGCCAATTTATCCAAATACCTCTGGAGTGTTTATTTTGTTGGTGTATGAATTTATGGGGTTGGGTGCCCAATAAGAGTTTTCAATAGCTAGGTACGGAAGCTCACATGAATCACGAATACCCATTTGTCAAGAGAGGCCGTACTGGGCCGCAGGCCTTAAAAGGGAGGCCGACATGACAGGGTTGAGTGGGAATATAGTGAGCTGGAGTTAGGGATTAGGATGGTACTATGGGGTTAATATATTTGGATAAGGTGGGGGCTAGTGCTGGGATGAGGGGGAGGCGGGGTCAGACCTGGAGTAGGAGTTATCATTATAAAGACAATGACCATCTTAGTGTGGCAACCATTTTAGGTTCCCCCACATAGTGACAAGAAGCTCCCACCCACCCTCCCTTAATTAGTTTTTTGGTTAGGTAATCACTTTGGGGTTAATCTTGTCTTAATAGGTTTCCTTTTCTTGTATGGATATGGGCGGTATTAAGGGGTTGGAGTTATAATTTGTTTGTAAGTCTGTATAATTACTTGTCACGGCAGTATGGCATGGGAGGGAGGTCCTCGAAGTTGGTGGTGCTGGTAAATAGCGGTTCGGGGGGGATCTCAAGAGGTCCTGGACTCCCCCTGGGTGGATTCAAGTGGACGGGTAATTGAATTATCCCGCGGAAGTGATTAAAGTGGACCCGTGCTTAATGGTAATGGAAACTGGCCAGGTGGGTTGATATGTGTCTCTGAGCTTTTGCTTAGCGGCTAGAGGCAAGACTCGACCTGGGGACCAAGTTGGGAATATCAAATCTGAGTTTGGGGCTTCGAGGACAACCCCTTCTGGGACGTTGTGTTTAAAATGTTATGTTTTATGTTTAATAAAAGGCTGCTGTGGCCAATTTATCCAAATACCTCTGGAGTGTTTATTTTGTTGCTGTATGAATCGATGGGGTTGGGTGCCCAATAAGAGCTTTAAATAACTAGGTACGGAAGCTCACATGAATCACGGATACCCATTTGTCATGATTGTATTTGTGAGTAACCAAGACTTTGCATCTTCAAGCTGGTGTGGGTATCTCATTATGAAGACCAAAAGGATTGGGGCCATGGCAGATGAATCAGAAGGCACAGCTGTAGTGGAGGACAAGTGAAGGCCATAGATAGAAAGGATGAGAAGTATTCTGACACTTGTGCATAATATCAAAGTATACCATCGTAATGTCGTGTGTTACATATAAGAAGAAGACCTCTGTGTGATACAGAAGAATTGTACCTAAGGTTTCTCTTGCTATCGATTGTTACAGTTCTAGTTTAGGAATTACAATAAAGATGATTTTATCTTTTTACATCGGACTATGAACTCAATAATTTCTTGCGTATTTTCTAGGTCCCCGTACCATCAAACCACTTGTGGCCTGAAAAAGGGTCAACAGCCCGGCCCGAGGTAACACACACTCAGGGGTAACGTAACCAGGGGCTTTGTGACAGTGAAGCAAACCTCATCATGAAGGGTCCCTTACACTTGTACTGAACCAACAAGAAAAATACACAGATCAGGAAACCTCTACATGTAGAATATTACTGATGAAACGGATGAGATTGCTGCCTGTGATATCTGTGGACAGGATTAAATCCACCATTATTTATATCACTGATTATCAGCCCATGAAAGCAGCAGATGATGTAATCTCGTATAATCCGGTGATTTGCCTGTTTCCTGTGACATAATCTCAGACGATTTCCCTGTAGATTTCTTGTGATATAAATAAGACATGAGACCAATGATCTGTGTCTGTGAGCGCCCAGAACAATGACGATGGTTTCCCTGAGATCTCTGCTCTGTGTGCTGTACCTGTACATACAAGGTAATGTCCGGTGAGGGTTATACTATGTGGGATAGATGAGAGTGTACAGGACATGGCTGTATACATGTAGTAAGAGGAGAAGGAGCACAGTCATTATATCAATGATTGTCACCATTATCTCTTCTCTTCTCCTCCCAGTTTCCTGTGGACAGATTGTGATGACTCAGACTCCGGATTATCTGTCGGTGTCACCAGGAGACACAGTCACCGTCTCATGTAAATCCAGTCAAACTGTCAACTATAACGGCAAAGACTATTTACACTGGTACCAGCAGAAACCCGGGCAGCCTCCAAAACTTCTCATCTATTTGGCAAATACACGACAATCTGGAATCCCAGAGAGATTTACTGGATCTGGATCTGGAACTGATTTCACTCTTACAATCAGAGGAGCGACAGAGGACGATGCAGCAGATTATTACTGTCTGCAGGGTTATAGCTTCCCTCTCACACAGCGATACAGAGTCGTACAAAAACCTCCTCCTCATCCCCCATGATGTCGCTGTATTACAATGTTGTGTAGATGAAGGTGCAGAGAATTAGCAGAGCGCTCAGTGATGATTTCTGTCTTCTCTTCTTCCTCTGGGAATAGATTCTTTCTGTACAGATCATTGCATAAACCAGTCAGGTATAAACCAGCGCTGACATAATGATTACAGACTATAGGAACATCTGCACTGGAGGAGAAACTCTGAATGTGGCCGGACAGCGGAGCGAGTTGATGTTGAAAAGTTTTCCCCCATTACACCTGTACATTAGACTCAGCTGAGCATGCATGTGTTCTGGGGAAAGCTGCTGTCAAACATCTCCGGGGACAGTGTAAATTAGTTGCGATTAAATATAGTGAATATGTTGAACTCATGAGATGTGTCTCGAATCCACAACATATTCCTCACATCTTTTATTTTAAAGTGTCATTTTATTCACATCACATACAGAGGAGATGATGTTAGTACATAGTGGATGCAGACTCCATCAACAGGAGTTTTTGTAGAGTGATGGTTAATATGATGCTAATCAGTAATCACGGACAAGCCGAGAGGATGGGTAGTCACGAGGTCATGAGGTCAAAAGCCTAGAGGGTATATCATAGACAGAGGGATGAGACAAAAGAGTAGTCAGGTCACAGTCCGGGGTCAGAATTCCAGGATGGTAGTGGATCACAACAAAAGGGCTAGGCAAACGCAAGGTCAAAGATAAATCCAAGATTGAGAGACAAAGATCACAGTGCAACACAAGAAGAACAGGGCACACATTCACACCTATTGAGCAAAGCAACAATTGGCAGCAATGTAAAGCAGAGAGCTGGGTAAATAGCCAGGTAATTACACTGAACAGGAGATTCACCGTGGTTCTGATTAGATGGCTAACATGTCACTCAAACACTGACAGCTCAGCCCACCACAGCATCCGTTTGGACGGAAGAGCTGTCCATCACAATACTGACAGCTCAATACTCCCCTGTCCTAGATTAGATGGAAGTACTGTCATTCACTGTATCCAGACACACCGCTAAAAGGATTTGTGACACTATTGACACGAAATCTAACCAGATGTCGGTAACAATCCATACAATACAAATAGGCAAAGAAATTAAACCATAGTTGATCATAAATTAGTTTAGGTGTAATAATGAGAAATAACACAGGGAAAAAGTATCAAACATGTACACTGACAGCTCAGCACGGCAATATCCTAGATTGGATGGTAGGGTCTCTACTTAAGCTATACGCTGGAACCATAGGTGGGATTCAAATCTGCTATACATAGGTGGCATATTCTAGTACACACAGAGACAACCTGATTAAAGCAATACCAATACACGGTTAAGAAAATTCTTTTTTTTGTTTGTTTAAAATCAAATAATAAAAATTAACAACATACAAATATTATCATATTCCCATATGATATAAAAATTCAGTTAACCGTGTCCATATGGTAGCTAAAAAGGAATGGTAGACCATTCGAGAATTTAATAATAATACCAAAGCAAGCGACCTCGAATTTTAGGGTCAAATAAAATAATATATAATAATAATAATAAATTAATATAAAATAGTAACAAAATAGTGAGGACAATGGAATAATGTCAAAATACCTTTATTACATAATAGTGGTAAGTGGTAATAACTAGAGATTAGCGACTTTGCCTTTTTTCGGGTTGAGTCGGGTCGAACGAAATCGGCCGATTATCGTGAAAAGTCGAAGGCCGACTGAAACACGAAACCTAATGCAAGTCAATGGGGAAGCAAAGTCGGCAGGGAGTGGAGGACAGTAAACACACCGACAGTGCCCATTTGAATGGCAAAAACATCAATTTTTATTACTGAAGCTTGTCAACCTTAATTTACTTCATAATAATAGTTACGCACTGAAAACTGGTGGTTATTTGTCTAAATTTGTGGGGGTGTAGGGCTGGCTCCAGGTTTTCATGTGCCCTGGGCCAAAGAGCGACACTTTAACACATACCACAACTCATGATGCTCCAATACGGCAGAGAAATAGTGGTATAGTACAATGAAAAATACTTCACTTTTTACATCTCATGACTGATATCCATTTTAAATTCTCCAATAGCTCAAAAAACGGAGAGTATATAACTCCATACAGTATTATGGGCATCGCATAGTGCACTATACAGAGTAATGAGGCCCATATATTTCTCCATACAGAATCATTGGTCCCATAAAATGTTTGAAACAGTATATGATGAGCTCCACATAATGCTACAGTATATGTTGGTCCCCATGGATGAAGCTCCACTGTCTTATGGGCCCAAATAATGCTCCATATATAATGGGCCCCATTTCTAATGCCCTAGAGTATAATGGGCCCTGCAAATGCTACTACAGTGTCTGATGTCCACCTTTGGAATGCTCCAGTGTTTGGTGGGCCCCATATATCATTCTCCAGAGTATAGTGCTCCCCAAAAATTGCTGTCCCAACATTGAAAACAATTAAATAAGTCTCCTCGCTAGGGAATCCCTGTACTAGTCTGGACTCCTCGTCGTCCCCATCTTCCATCTCACTGCACTTGGCTGTTTAGGCAGAGGGCGTACAGACGTGATGTCATTGCGCTATCTGATCAGAATATCACTGTCAGGACACGCGGAAGACGTCATGGCGGTGGAGCAGGGAGAGGTAAGTATTTCAACTTTGCAAGTGCTGTGATCCGGAGCAAGCAGGGGGACCACTCGTTGGCGTCGGCACTGGCACAGGGCCCCTCACAGTACGGCGGTGTGCGGCGGTGTGTCTGATGGCGGGTGGGCCGGGTGTGGGCCCTCCCACCGGCAGAGACACTTTTGCGCACTATGAGGGGCCCTGTGCCAGTGCCGTAGCCCATGAGTATGCCCCCCCACCTGCTCAAGTAACCTGCACTTTCATCTGCACCTTCCTCTTTGTCACCGTGTAAGGTGGTATAGTATGCGGGAAGGGCAACCTGAGTTTCCTCAGGGTCAGATTCTGGCTGTGTAGAGTGTGAGGGGAATGTAGTGGTCTGGGTCAATGTATCAGCAGAATCATCTAGCAGGGGCAGGGCATCAGTGCACTTGTGGCGTCCCCAGGAGTACGGTCGCCACAGTGGCATTACCTTCCTCCTAGGGAGTGTGATGTCATGCTTGGGAGCAACGAAGGATCTCTCTAGCAGTTAAACCAACACACAACACATTTCCCACTCCAGGCCAGCAGGGAGACCTCTGAACCTGACTGCTGAGGAGCTGCTCTCTGTGGTCGGGAGGAGGTAAGTTAGGGCACTCTGTGCAGGGAAGGGGAAGTGTGTGGATGTGAGAAGGGGAGCTGGAGGATGAGCAGAGTTAAGGCTCACTCCTAGCTGGAGTGCATGGTCCGGATTCCGGTCTCTGAGTTTGTAGGGACACTGACGTTCCTGCAGCAGAAACCGGAGAAAGTAGCAGCTGTAAATGCTCTGTACCCAACTAAGGCTCGGAAGCCCCAGCATCGACGTATGGGAGCCAGAAGGAAAAGACTACGGCTGCCTGCCATATGAGAAAGTTCCAAAAGAGAGTCAACAGGGGGAACTTCATTGAACTCAGCACTGCGAGTACCTCAGATAAGCGCTAGAACGGAGGCCACACTACCTATATGCAGAGAGAGATTTCGAAATTGGCTTCCAGGCTGACCAACTCCTTCTCCATCTGTACTCTGGGTCCTGGATGGCACTTACCAAGTACAGGTAAAGGAACTGCACGACTGTGTCATCTTTCTCCTGTGCCTGGCGCACGGCTCTGCTACATCCTGCACTGCACACCATCTACCAACTCTTTCATCTGCCCTGCGACTACGGCCCTACCTGGGAAGGGCTTCTACATCTTAGCTGCACCACAACATCTGTCCCAGAGAAGCGACACTGCAGCGCTGGTCAATCTAATCAGAAACCACAGGTGGCGTCACGTATCATTCACCTATAAACGTAATTCACCCCTTTGCATGGATGCCCAGGGCCACGGAACGGGTCACCACCACCATGACACATCCCTGTGAGACACTGTCCCGGTACCGATTAACCCCACTGCCCTGGCTGGCCACCCACACTCCATGTCAGATTCATCTTGGACTTGGGAATTCACGATTTGACTTGATAAACCAGGCATGGTATGATAGAAAGAGCTACATGGACTAATGTGAACTGTGGCCTGCTGCATCATTCACTTTTGGTGGGGGTGAAGGACACAAGGAAAGCGGTTCTTCCTGACCAGGAGCCAGCACTTGACGACTCAGTGCTTGCATTTTTTGAAACTTCAGAAGAGGAGGGCATATTTGCTGGAGTCTGTTTCGGCAAAGTAAGCCAAAACCAGTTCCTCATGCTCCGGCTTTAAAAGCGGTTAACCTACTCCCAGAAAAGGTAGCCTTCCAGGCATTCCGGAGCCAGACCATGACGCAGGCTCAACACCTCCTGCCTTAACTGCTATTGTGCTTTTGCCACTACCAGCAGATGAACCACCACCATCAGCACCAGCTGCCCCCCCCACGGCCACGTCCGCGGCCTCTTCCACCAAACTTCAAAATTTTGCAGAAAATAGACACAAAATAACATCAGATATATGGCACTGTATCAGCAGCGTACAGCTCTAATCAGTCAAAGGATAATTGTCAATCTCCCTATATATTCCATCAGTCACAAAGAGACGCTTACAGACTCAGTATGGATTAGACAAGAATATAAAAATTAGACAAAGTGTACAGTATCATCAAATAACCGGTATATACAGTATAGTTTAAACATTCTAAATCTCCATAGATATTTGAAGAGGCACACACAGACACTCTCAGGCGCAGTATTGGATTACAACACAATCTAAAAAGCCATAAAATGGTAATAGATCTCAAGAGTAAAGCTGTACACAGTGTAGGTGTCATTGTTGTCAATCTCAATATTTATTTCCACAGTCAGAAAATAACTCTCACTTGGTCAGTTTGGATTAGACCAGAATATAACAAGCAGTAAATGGGTAATGTATCACAAGCGTAGAGCTGTATACAATGTTGGGGTAATTTTTAAATGTACATCTAAATTGCAGGAGTAACCCATAGACACTCACACGCTCAGGATGAATCACACCACAATATAACAAGAAGATCCGCAAGAAATAATCACACATGTGGGACAATGTTACAGGTGTCAATGATACACTTAGAGTGTTGGTTGGAGGAGGACTTCCTGGCAGAAAGGGTACAGTATCACCAGATACCAGGTATATATAGCATACTTTAAACATTAACAATGTACGTCTATATATCAGGAGTAGTGTTGAGCCACCCCGCTAGTGTTTTGGTTCGTCGCACAGGAGACAAGTTCGTTGAATGTTCGTCGAACGTTCGAAGAACACCGTCGAACCCCATTGAAAACAATGGCAGGCAAACACAAACACATAGAAAACAATTACAAAACACATTTAAAGGTGTCCCAAAGAAGACAAAATGCTCAGAAGACAAAAAAAACATATGGAAACGGGCAACTACATTTAGAAAAGAGGTGGAGGAGTAAAAGGAGGAGGTGGAGGAGACAGAGATATAGGCTTGTCATGCCCTTATGAAGTCAAGAAAGGCTGGAATAAAAATGTAAAATACAAACCAAAAAAAAAAAAAATCGAACACGATCATATACCATCTGACTTCCCGCCAATAAATTATGCCAACTGCCGATGGGGCGGCGTTATTCCCACGAACCTCCAAATAGCGTCCATGAAGGCAAAAGTGTTTGGCTTCCGGGGGGCTGTATGATTGCAAAGCTGAACCTTAAAGGAATGTCCAAAAGGGCACCACCAGGAGTGGCGCCTGTGGCTTAATCGGATTCCACCCGGGAAACCACAACCATACAAGCTACAGAAAAGATGGACAGATTGCAAGCTTTGTCGATTCTGTGTGTGGTGTGGTATGTCCGTTTGTAGTTGTGCTAGCGATTTCTCAGCTTTATTCCGTTAACGACCGAGACTCCGACATAACCCCGCGGTACGCGTCAAGCTTACTAGAGGGATACGCGAGGCTCTGGCACACGAGATCGAGCAATAACAAGTCTATCATGCCCTTACATGTCCGGGGCTGCATGCGCGCTACACTGAAAGGACCAGCTTTTGTCGCTTACAGGTGCTGATAACCCGCTGAACACCATTAGTGATGGGGATCTGGGATTTCAATTATTCCCCGCGAATGATGATTTCCCAGTAAGTGCAGGTCAACCGCAATTATGGAATTAGGCCTAACCGGCATTCCTGAAAAAATGAAAAAATTACGTGTCCAAACCACAGGTGCTGTAGCTTGCTTAACAGCTCTGCAGCTGTTCTCAGGCCCAGTATGGATTTGACAACATTGTAGAAAGTGGATAAAGGGTAACGTATCACCGGATTACAGGTATGTATAGCATAGTTTACACATTAAAAACCTATGTCTATAGATCAAGAGGCAGGCTCAGACGGTCTCAGGCCCAGTATGGATTTGACCAGATGGTACAAAGTTGAGAAAGGGTACATTATCACTGGATAGCAGGTATATATAGCCTAGTTTAAACATTAAAAACCTATGTCTATAGATCAGGAGGCAGGCTCTGATGGTCTCAGGCCCAGTATGGATTAGACGTGATTTGACAAAGGTGAGAAAGGGTAACGTATCACCGGATTACAGGTATGTATAGCATAGTTTACACATTAAAAACCTATGTCTATAGATCAGGAGGCAGGCTCAGACGGTCTCAGGCCCAGTATGGATTTGACCAGATAGTACAAAGTTGAGAAAGGGTACATTATCACTGGATAGCAGGTATATATAGCATAGATTAAACATTTAAAATCTCTGTGTTCTCAGTATGGATTAGACAACAATCTAAAAAGTAGAAAAAAGGAAATGTATTTGAAGCGTACACCAGTATACACTTTTGGTGGTATTTTTAAATCTTCATATATATTTCTGTCTCAGTAAGACAGTCCAGCCTCTCCGCAATAGGAAATGAGATGCATACAATTACTGACAAAAAGTCTAGTGATTGCAGAAATCTAGGAATTAATAATCAAGGGAAAAACTTCCATCACAATTCTCAGAGGCGATGCTGACCTTCAATTAATTTGTGTGTGGAGACAGCAAAAACATTTCTTTGTGAAGAAAGTGTTGCTGTATCGCAGTACCGTTGATCCCATCAGCGTTACTCATCTCCATCAAATTTTTATCACAGGGAGAGATGTAAACATGGTGCTCACTGCCTATCATGATCTGTCACGTAACTTTGGAGTGCAAAAGACAGAAGCCACAGGCCGTAGGCGATTCTATGGGATTGGCATGAGAGGGCACATTTAAAAATGTGCGCTGGAATGTCACACGTCTGTGAGTAGGAAAACTGTGAAAGCTGATGATAAACCACCACTGCATGTCACTGTGAGTCGATGTACATAAGAAATGGAAGCCATTGATCATCTGAAGCTAGAGCCTGGCCAGCGGGACAGGGCATAGCTACGTCTTAACCATCATCTATCAGTTCAACAAATTTGTAGTGGCAGTCCCAGTGAAGAATTTAACAGCCCAGACTACACAGCAGAGGAGCAGGAAGAGGTAAACATTTCAAATGCTTTGGCCCTGCCCAAGCAAGGGGGGGCACACTCGTGGGCGTCGGTACTGGCACTGGGCCCCTCATAGTACGGCGGTGTGTCTGACGGTGGGTGTGCACCCCCACCGTCAGAGACACTTGATTACACTATGAGGGACCCTGTGCTAGTGCCCGCGCCCAAGAGTCTGCCTACCCACCTGTCCAGGGCAACGGCACTCGCACGGTTGCGTGCGCTAGGTGGTGACCCCGGCCATGGGGGGGGGAGGCAGCCCAGTTAGGGAGGTTTACAAAATGGCATACGTTGATGTGGGACATTCAGCTGCTGCTAAAGGCGAAATTGGTCAAGTCCGAGGAAGAGGAGGACCAAAGCAAGCCATTTTTCTGGCAACCAATGTGTCATCAGGGTAAGGTGGGACAAAATCCTTGGAAATCCATGCATTTTCGGTTGACAGGCGGGTCCTTTTTTCTGTCAGGATTGATCCAGCTGCACTGAAGACTCTTTCCGATAGCACACTTGCAGCTGGGCAAGCGAGCTCCTGTAAGACATATTGTGCCAATTCTGGCCAGGTGTCCAGTTTAGCGGCCCAATAGTCAAATGGGAATGACCTGTGAGGGAGAACATCGATATGGGACGAGAAGTAGTTTGTAACCATAGTTGACAACTGCTGTCTCCTGTCACTTTCAATCGATGCGGTATTACCAGTCGTGTGAGCGGGACTTGAAAAATCAGTCCACAACATGGTCATGAAACCCCTGTCTCCAACGCCACTTCTGCTGTGTGCACCATGAACACCTACCGCTCGTGTGAGAACCATCACCGCTGCTGTGTGCTGGGAATGCCTCAACCAACTGGTATACCAAAGTTGCTTGTTTGTTAGCCAATATTAGGTCAAGGTTCTCCTGTGGCATTATGTTTTGGAATTTGCCTTTGTAATGTGGTTACAGGATGCTGGCCAACCAGTAGTCGTCATCGTTCATCATTTTGGCAATGCGGCGGTCCCTTTTTAGGATCTGCAAGGCATAATCTGACATGTGGACCAATGTTCCCGGTGTCAATGATGCACTGCGAGTGCTGGGTGGAGGAGCACTTTCTGGCAAATCCACATCCCTCCAGTCACGCACAAACCCTGTACCAGACCTTGCCACGACAACATTTTATCTTGCCCCACGAGAAGCATCCTCCTCCCCTAAATAATCATCCCCATCATCATCCTCCTCCTCCTCTTCCTCTTCTTCCTCCACCTCGTCCACGAGACTTCCCTGACCAGACAATGGCTGACTGTCATCAAGGCTTCCCTCCTCCTCTTCCTCCTCGGCTGCAGATGCCTGCTCCTTAATGTGCGTCAAAGTTTGCATGAGCAGACGCATAAGTGGGATGCTCATGCTTATGATGGCATCGTCTGTGCTAACCAGCCGTGTGCATTCCTCAAAACGCTGACGGACTTTACAGAGGTCTTTCAGCTTCGACCACTGCACACCTGTCAACTCCATGTCTGCCCTCAAAGTGCCTGCCCGTGTATCCTCCCACAAATGCATTATGGCCTGCCTCTGTTCGCACAGCCGCTCAACCATGTGCAGGGTGTTGCAACGTCGATAATTAGGCAGTGCTTGAGAAGGTGGAGCAATCGCTACAGCTTCTGCATACGACTGGAGTGTACCGGCGACCGGCGGACGTGCGAGCACAGTCTTCGAACCTTATAGAGCAGGCCTGTTAACTCCAGTATGTGTGTGAGTTTTGAAAGGGCTATGACTGCCACTAAATTCCGGCCGTTATCACTAACTACCTTGCCTGCCTCAAGATGTAGACTGCCCAGCCATGACTCAGTTTGTCGCTGAAAGTAGTCGGCCAGTACCTCCGCGGTGTGTCTGTCGCCCAAACACATCATCTTCAGCACAGCTTGCTGACGCTTTGCACTAGCTGATCGATAGGGGGACACCTCATGTGCAACAGTGGCAGCTGCGGATGGAGTGCTCGTGCGACTGCGCTCTGTGGACGAACTTTCGCTTCTGAAGTTGGAGAAGGAGGAGGGTCGAATGCCTACAGCCAACTGTTTCCTATACCGTGGGCTAGGCAGGACTGTCCCACCACCACTGTCCCCTGTGGACCCTGCATCCACCACATTAACCCAGTGCGCAGTGATGGACACATAACGGCCCTGGCCATGCCTACTGGACCATGCATAAGCTGCGAGGTGCACCTTTCCACTCACTGGACAATGCAGTCTTTCACATGAAGGTGGAGGGCTGGGATGGCTTTGCGAGAAAAGAAGTGGCGACTGGGTAGGTCATAGCGTGGTACTGCGTAGGCCATGAGTTCGCGGAAAGCTGCACTTTCAACCAAGCGATAGGGCATAATCTCTAACCAGATTAGTTTGGCTATGTGGGCGTTCAAACCCAGTGCACGCGGATGAGAGGATGAGTACTTTCTTGTCCTACTCATAGTCTCTGGTAGGGTGAGCTGGACTTGAGAGCTGCATATGGTGGAACTAGCGGTGGACATGGCGGACTGAGAGAGGGTTGATGATGGTGATGGAGTTGGTGTTCTTTCTGATGGCCTAGATTCAGTCTTTCATTGATATAACATTGTGATTCCCTGACTGCCTTGGCCTTGCGACGACACCTCAACATTTGCTGCTGGTGGTGTGCTAACCGGTGGGCTTACAGTGGGGGAAACAATGTAGCGTTGCTGACTACCTTTTTTGGGGCAGTTGCACATATGTTACGTGAGGTTTGGTAGTCCGTCCATGCTTGCAAGTGCATGGTGGTTAAATGTCTAAGCATGCAACTGGTATTCAAATTTCTCAGATTTTTCCCTTGGCTAAAGGTCTTTGCACACTTCTTACAGATAACCTTTGCCTGATCATTAGGAATTTGTTCAAAAAAGTGCCACACTGCACTCTTCCTACTATGGAAGACATTTTGAGGCCTTGCACGCTGTGCTATTTTGACCATCTGGCCAAGCTGTCCTGCAACTCTTTTGGTTTTTGTAACCCGTTTTTGGACTGCTTCGGGCCTGCCAGATAACAGCTGTTGCGATGTCGATGCCTGCTGCGGATTCTCCTCCTCCTCTTCTGAGCTATTGGCAGCGGAACCCTCTTCCCCAATGGATGTCAATCTGGGTCAAAAACTGGGTCATCCATCACCTCCTCTTCAATGTCATATGCACCTTCCTCTGTGTCACCGTGTATGGTGGTATAGTATGCGGGAGGGGGCACCTGAGTTCCATCAGGGTCAGATTCTGGCTCAGTACACTGCGAGGACAATGTAGTGCTCTGAGTGAATGTACCAGCAGAAAAATCTAGCAGTGGCTGTGCATCAGTGCACTCCATGTCAGAATCATCTTGGTCTGGGTAATTCACGGTTTGACTTGAAAACCCAGGCATGGTATGTGAAAACAGTTCCATGGAGTAATCTGTAGTGTGGCCAGCCGCATCCTTCAATTTTGGTTGGGGTGAAGGACACAAGGAAAGGTGTGGTTCATGACCATGAGCCTCCAATGACGACTCAGGGCTTTTATTTTTTAAAACTTCAGAAGAGGAGGCGATAGAGCTGGAGGCTGTGTCAGCAATATAAGCCAAAACTTGTTCCTGAAGCTCTGGCTTTAAAAGCGGTTTACCTACTCCCAGAAGAGGGAGCCTTCGAGGCCTTGTGGAGCCAGACTATGACACAGGCTCAACACCACCTGAATTTGGTGCTATTTTGCTTTTGCCACTACCAGCAGATCCACCACCAACACCATCATTACCAGCTGCCGACCCTCGCCCACTTCCACGGACTCTTCCACCACACTTCCTCATTTTGGGGAAAATGTACCCAAAATACCACCAACTATATTTTACTGTAAAACAAGGTCTAAGGTGTATATAGTAGTGGGGAGTATTTAAATCTCTCTACAGACTTCAGGACACAGTTGTATTCTGTCAGGCCCTGTGTATTTTACACCTCAAAGTAACAGGCTGACTCTGGATGGTGTAAAAAAGGTGTATAGAGGACTGGGGAGAAATGGAATCTCTCTACAGACTTCAGGACACAGTTGGATTCTGTGAGGCCCTGTGTATTTTACACCTCAAAGTAACAGGCTGATTCTGGATGGTGTAAAAGAGGTGTATAGAGGACTGGGGAGAAATGGAATCTCTCTACAGACTTCAGGACACAGTTGTATTCTTTCACGCCCTGTGTATATTACACCTGAAAGTAACAGGCTGATTCTGCATGGTGTAAAAAAAGGTGTATAGAGGACTGGGGAGAAATGGAATCTCTCTACAGACTTCAGGACACAGTTGGATTCTGTCAGGCCCTGGGTATATTACACCTCAAATTAACAGGCTGATTCTGGATGGTGTAAAAGAGGTATAGAGAGGACTGGGGAGAAATGGAATCTCTCTACAGACTTCAGGACACTGTTGGATTCTGTCAGGCCATGTGTATTTTACACGTCAAAGTAACAGGCTGATTCTGGATGGTGTAAAAATGGTGTATAGAGGACTGGGGAGAAATGGAATCTTTCTACAGACTTCAGGGCACAGTTGGATTCTGTCAGGCCCTGTGTATTTTACACCTCAAAGTAACAGGCTGATTCGGGATGGTGTAAAAATGGTTTATAGAGGACTGGGGAGAAATGGAATCTCTCTACAGACTTTAGGACACAGTTGGATTCTGTCAGGACCTGGGTATATTACACCTCAAAGTAACAGGCTGATTCTGGATGGTGTAAAAAAGGTGTATAGAGGACTGGGGAGAAATGGAATCTCTCTACAGACTTCAGGACACAGTTGGATTCTGTCAGGCCCTGTGTATTTTACACCTCAAAGTAACAGGCTGATTCTGGATGGTGTAAAAAAGGTGTATAGAGGACTGGGGGGAAATGGAATCTCTCTACAGACTTCAGGACGCAGCTGGATTCTGTCAGGCCCTGTGCATATTACACTGCAATGTAACAGGCAGAAATTGCCTAGCGTATGACAAACTACAAGGTGTATATAGAATTGGGCAGAATTGGAATCTCCCTAAAGTGTAGGTCTGTAAGAACGGACAAACTCCTTGGCTTTTTCTTACAGAGTCACACCCAGATAGCTTCAATTTGGCCGTGATACCAGCCGGTACACGGTACTGTGTGAGGAGCGTACACGTACACCGCTGTACGGTGTGTGTGTATGTAAAATTGTCAAGCTCCGTGTTTTTTTATACGGACTGACACACGCTTTCTCTAGTTTTGAATGTAATCAAACAGCAGATATACGAAACTGTTTGAAAAATGGGCAAAACTCTAAGGTGTAGGTCTGTAAGAATGGACAAAGTCCTCGGATTTTCCTTACAGAGTCACACACAGATAGCTTCAATTTGGCCGTGATAACAGCTGGTACACGGTACTGTGTGAGGAGCGTACACCGCTGTACGGTGTGTGAAAAAATGAACGCTCAGTACCTCACCAGGACAAAACAATAAAATTTGGATTGCTTTTAAAAAAGCAGTTTGAACACCAGTGTGCACACAGCAATGCAGCTAGCCTTAAAAGGCAGGCTCATCACCACCAGCGCTGATGCACAAAAGCAAAAATCTTCTCCTTTGACTGCACAGTAACTACAGTGGAAAGCGCTAGCAACAGAAGCAGTTTTTTTTTCTTTTGGCCTTCCTAACGCTCTCCCTACAGAATCATCAGCAGCTCTCCCTATTCTGAGATCAGCATAAGATGGCGGTCGGCGTGCATGCCCTTTTATACCCCCTGTGACGCCACACAAAGCAAGCCAATCACTTGCATGCCCTTCTCAAACATGGTGGTGACCGCTGCCTATGTCATCACGTTGCCCACAGTTTCCGTTCTTCCTGATTGGCTGAAAAAGTGCGCTAAAGCATCTTTTGAAATGCGACTTTGGCGCTAAAGTCGCCGACCTTGTGGCCGACCTCACGCTAAGGTCGGGTTTCGTTTCATGGAACTCGACTTTGGCGAAAGTCGGCAACTTTTGAATTTTTTCGACCCGTTTCGCTCAACTCTACTACTAAGTGTATACCGCATTTCTCTGAAAACAAGACAGATTCTTATGTTATTGTTTGCTACAAAAGATGTGCTAGGGCTTATATTCAGGGGATGTCTTATATTTCATGAACAATCCCCAGTAGGAAATTTTATTAACAAAATTTAGATAGAATATAATTTATTTAAAAATTAAAATTAAAATATAAATATATCAATTAGCCATTAGATGTCACCACATAACAAATAAATGGGGAAAGGTATGAACATATAAATTACCATAGTGGTCGTGTGTGGAGCTTTCATCACATGAGAAAACCTACAATTTCCAGAAGGAATTTTCCCTAACATGTATATGACAAATGGATGTGGTCTAAGGCTGAGTTCACACGTAGCGCTTTTTTCGCGTTTCCGCGGCAGTTTTAACCGCGCGATTTTGCCGCGAAAACGCGAAAAATAAGCATCCCATGCATTCCTATGGGATTCCGCAATGCTGTGCTAATGCTGCGGTTTTTACCGCGGCGGAATCGCTTCGCGGTAAAAACCGCAGCATGCTCATTATTTTGCGGAATCGCGGCGATCCCGCACCCATAGGAATGCATTGTTCCGCTTATTTCCCGCATGTGGCTGTGCACACCATGCGGAAAGTAAGCAGAACAATTGCGGATGGTACCCATGGTCCGGAGGAGAGGAGACTGTCCTCCGGGCTTTGGGTACCATATCCCTGTAAAAAATAGAATTTAAAATAAAAAATATTGTTATTCTCACCCTCCGACGTCCCGCGCAGCCTTCCCGCTTCTCTTGACGCTCCCGTTCCCAGTAGTCCTTTGCGAAAATGCCCGCGATGGCGTCCGATCTCGCGGGATCGCGAAGTCTCGCGGTAATTCACGCGACGTCATCGCGAATTACCGCGAGACGTCGCGTTCCCGCAAGAACTGACGTCATCGCGGGCATTTTCGCGAAGGACTACTGGGAACGCCTGCGCGGGACGTCGGAAGGTAAGAATAACAATATTTTTTATTTTTTTTTACATTCTATCTTTTACTACTGATGCCGCATAGGCAGCCTCAGTAGTAAAAAGTTGGTCACACTCGTCAAACACTATGTTTGATGAGTGTGACCAACCTGTCAATCAGTTCTCCAAGCGATGCTACAGATCGCTTGGAAAACGCTAGCATTTTGCAAGCTAAATACGCTTGCAAAATGCTAGTTTTTCCGCGGGAAAATCGCGGGAATTTAAAATGCGATTTTCCCGCGGACTGGAATTCCGGAATTCTCGCGGTAATTTCCGCGAGAGTTCCGGTACGTGTGCACTTAGCCTAAAGGTACTGTCACACTAAGCGATATCACTAGCAATATCGCTATAACTTGTGACGTTATAGCGATATTGCTAGCGACATCGCTGTGTCTGATAACTACGACCGGCTCCCCTGCTGGTTATCACTGATCGCGCGAGAACATCCTGGACCGCTTCTTGTCGTCAGCTTCCTGCCTCGCTTCCTGCTGTGACGACGAGCGACGCGTGGAGCCGGGCGGGAGGACGCAGGATCGCCTGGTGTGACAGGTAAGTAGCGATCCCCGACCCCTGCGATGTCGCTGGTGAGATCTGCCTGTGTGGCAGCTCACTAGCGACCACTTAGCGATGTACCAGCGATCCTGACCGCGTCATATCGCTGGTCGGGATCACTGGTACATCGCTAAGTGTGACAGTACCTTTAATATGTGGTGAATTATTTGTTGCAATGTGGTGCCATCTACTGGTTAAATTATATATTTATATTCTAATTTGCATTTTTTTAATAAAATGTTTTTTATCTCAATTTTGTTAATACATTTTGTTAATCCTATTAACAGTTCAGCTGCATATTTTCTTCTCTGATCTGCTGTTGTCATGGTGCAGATCCTTATATACAGTTCCAGTCCTATAGTTGTGGGCACATACCGTATTTGCAATGGTTTAAATGACCAACTTTACCTACAAATCTGCATCACTGTCAGGTTCTACTGAGAGCAGTTGACTCCCCCTGATAACAGGAAGCAGAAAGAACGCTCATGATGAGGAGCGGAGGGATACTGGTACTCGATCTGCACCTGCAGTTCAACTGGAAAGGTGAGGGACCTGACAGTGACGTAGATCTATGTGTGAGAGCCCATCCACCATCGGCACTGGCTAACTCTAAGTATTTGGGTCTGGTGAGTGCTATTCTTTTGAGGGTGTCTGCTTTGTTTTTGGGGTGTCTGCTTTCTTTTTGGGGTGTCTACTTTCTTTTAACGAAGGGTCCTGCTGCATTCTTTAGCATTATCAGGTGCCTGGACAGTTTCATATTAAACCACAAGTAGGGCTTATTTTAGGAGCATGGCTTATCTGTTAAGTATGCTCCAAAGTATGGCATGGTAGGTTTTATTTTCAGGCAAATGTGACGCCCGGGAGACCATGGAATACCCAGCACCAGATCGGTGGTGTCCTTGCTTCACCTCTGGGGAATGTCACGGGTGGCTTGACCCGGTGTTGTGGCCTCAGGCGATGCACAGTGCAAAAGGGGGTATTATGAAGGGAATTGAAGAGCACGGGCACTTACTTGTTCAGCAGCGGATTCTCTCAGCGGTAATGCTCCCGATCTTGGGTAGATGGCTACTGTCCAAATGAAAGTCTGAGACACTGGATACGGTTAACCAGTTTACTTCAACAAATAGGGGGTTACAATAAGTCCCGTCACCGGAGTCTGTATGGGAACTTTTGGGTTACTCTGGCCCTGCCGGGGCTTTTACCTCCTATTTTGCGCTGTTTCTGTGTGGCCCTGCTGCTGTGTGTGAACTGGCTGCCGGCCCAATCTGTCCTCTCCGGGTCTTGATTCAACGGGCAACTCGAGTCCTTTCCTTTCCTTACCCCCCATTACCGCTGAACTCTACACCTGTTGCTGCGTCTGACCCTAGTGAGGCTAGTATCACCTCACTTTTTCCGGTTGCTGTATTATATATAATGAATGCAGCCACGGATCCGGTATCCGTCTCTGCGCCTGTTCTGGGTAGTAATTAGTGCTACCCGGTTCTTAAAATGTCCTCTTTCTCTGTCCCTTTTTCCTCAGACCGGTGTTCTGTTGGCCCTGAAATTGTCAGTCAGGCCTTCAGGAGCCTGATACTGCTCCTCACACTCTGACCCTCCAGATCTGAACTCCTGGGAATAACTGACTCCTTTTCATCAGGTCAGAATTGATATAGGGGAGTCTCTGGAGCTCCCCCTTCTGGCCGTAGGTGGTAATGCAGTGTTCCTATTCTTGCTTGTGTCTTGTGTCAGTAACTCTGTGGTGATCCCACTTTTGTGGCAAATACCCCTAGGGGTGCCACACAAACATGGTAAGCTTCTGTGTATAGGGTATTTGTTCTACTTTTAATGGGGCAAAAGGGGGGTGATTTCAACCTTTTTTCTTTTTTCATATTTTTCAAAAAAATTTTTTTTTTACTTTTTACTGACTTTTAGAAGCTGCCATCATCTGATCACTTGTGCTATATATATAGAATTGCTGCAGGAATTCAGGGGATTTTTTTCCACCCTTGTGGGAGGAGTGGGTTGTTCTGGGTGTAAGCTGTCTGCATTTTTGACTGACACTTTATTACTATGACTATATGCACCTTGTATGATGTTTAATAACATTCATTGATATTTTTATCTGCATTCCATCGCATGCTCTGTTTTGTTCTCCAGAATATACATCAGTTCCTGCAGCAATTCTATATATAGCATAAGTGATCAGATGATCGCAGCTTCAAAAGAGCGGTAAAAAGTAAAGAAAAATTGTCTTGAAAAATATGAAAAAAAGAAAAAAAGTTGAGATGACTCCCCTATTTGCCCCATTAAAAGTAGAGCAATTAAAAAATATACATATGAGTCAAATCAGGCCACAAATAATATGCCCTTACACTGCCCCATATCCCAAAAAATTGAAACGTTAAGGGTCTAGGAAAATGGCGGCAAAAGTGTTTTTATTACAAATTTCCAATTTTTTTCAGCACTTAAATATAAAAAACAACACATGTTTGGTATTGGCGTACTCGTACTGACCTGCAGAATCATATTGTCAGAATCGTATTGTCAGTGTTACCGTTTAGCGAACACAGTAAATAAAAAACAATTGTAAAATTGTAGTTTTTTTTGTAAATTCAACGCCCTTGGAATTTGTTTCCCGCTTTCAAGTGCATCATATGATGAAATAAATATCCCCATATAGTTGTGTGGATGGGAAAATAAAAAGTTATGGCTATTGGAAGATTGAGAGGAAAAAATAATGAAAAATAGCCAAGGCATGAAAGGGTTAAACATGCTATGAAACAGCTGCCAATAGGCAATGGCTTACGGGTTGGTGGTCATTTAGTGCCGCCTATTGTCCATGTAAATGTACCCCTATACAATGTAGATACAGAACAGATAATTACATCAGTAACTTACCACTGATGCCTTTTCTTTCTCCATCTTGACAAACATTCATGTTGTTATCCTATCGCTGTGACTCGATCTCTGCAGAGTTTGCTGCGCTGATCACCGCACCCCTGAAAATAAAAGAGGTCACATATCTGTTTCTTATCTATATCTTTTTTCCTGCACTACTGAAGACAGACATGTGTAAGGGATAATCACAGTTTACTGTATAGTTGGAGATTTGTGATGAAAAATATGATCTGGCCAGTAGAGGGCAGTGGCAAGAGGCCAGAGTTGGAGCTTGTTTTTTTGGCAGTTTGTGAGTGGTTGGGTGGAGTGTCAAAGGAGTGTCTGGGTGGAAGTAAAGCTGCAGATCTTGGAGAAAGTCTGGAGAGGGTTGTGCAGCTCTGGATCTGTAGTTGATGACTCTGGGATGTGCTGTTTGGCTTGATATGAGCCAACTTGGTGAGGAAAGCCAAATATACAGCATCTTGGCTAGGCCATGTGAGGTCTTATCTCTAAGGACTTTCGGAAGTCCTTTATCAGAGAGATTGGCATTCCCTAAGAGCTTATAGATGGCATAGCTGATTATTCTGGATTCAGCCCAGCAAGGACCCTTCTACTTCAATTTCAGGATGTATTGGTACTATTTTACATCTGAATATATATGCGCATATATAAATAGCCTTATAGAGGATTAGTTAGGTGGGAGAAAAGGCCTTTTTTCTAAGAGACACTTCGAAAACTGCTCCAAAAAGGCGAATACTAAAGTACAGACACAATACTGTTGTTTTATTGATTTATGCATAGAAAGGGTTAATGGTGTTGTATTTTGCTTGCATATAAGTGTTAATTTTGTTTATGTGTATCCGTGTATACTCTTAGGGTACGTGCACACGCTGCGGATTCCGCTGCGTTTCCGCAGCGGTTTTGGCCGCTGCGAACCCGCAGCAGTTTTAGCTGCGGTGTACAGTACCATTCAAATGAATGGTACTAAAAAACCGCTGTGTAGACGGTGCGGAAAAATCCGCGCGGATTTGCTGCGGTTTTGAAACCGCAGAAAGAATTGCATGTCAATTCTTTCTGCGGAATCCGCAGCGGGTTCCTATCTCCACCATTGTGGAGATGGTGAATCCGCAGGACCAAACCGCAGGCAAAACCGCAGATAATCCGCAGGTCTTTTGACCTGCGGATTATCTGCGGTTTTTGCAAAATCCGTGCGGATTAATCCGCAGCGGATTCCGCAGCGTGTGCACGTACCCTTAGTCAGTGTTATTGAGAGTAAGTGCTGTCATTGTATTTGTTACTTATACACAGTTTCCTAACATCCTTTCCTTTGTTTCATTAACTGGTTAGTAAATATTCATCTTATATTTTCTAATCTTTGTGCGCGTCTGCTGATCGCTGCTGTCCTGTCCGTCCCTCATCCACGTCTCACATGCACCTACCATTAACATATAATTAGATATTATGTTACCCTAAATTCCAAATGTAAATTGATAATCCACCACTCTCCCCGTTACTGCAATTGGCCACTTTGCCTCCTCCTAATAAATACATAAATTAATTAGCCACTGTTCTCTTTCCCCCAATTAATCCATCACCCTCCTGTGTCCCCCCACTGTGCACCTCCCGCTCTCCCGATTCATTATAATTACTTGTTCCCCGTGTCATTATAATTTCATGCCCCTCACAATCATTATATTTACATGCCCTTCCCCCGATTCATCATGTCATCTCTACCATCCCCCAACTTCATTTCATTATAATGTTCTCTCTCACCCCCACTTCATATCATTGACATTCATTCAATTAATTTATAATAAAAATAATATTTAATACTGACCCCCCCCATAAGATCTCCTGTGGCTCCTCTTCATCTTGTGGCCGGAGCGGACACACTAACGCAATGATGTCACTACCCCGGTGCCAGCTGAGTCACAGGGGAGGTGACGGGAGCCCCCCATTCATTGTGCCGCCCATTCACTACTGCTGACAGCGGAGCTTCAGGAACACTCCCTGCCCGGTGACACGCTCCACCCATGGGGGCACACCGAATATTATACTGAGGGCAATCTGTCCATGGCTCCTCAGCGCCTTGGGCTTTGGGCAGTTGCCCCGATTGCCCCCATTGTAATCCTCCTACGCCTGCAGGACACATCACACAATCTACTGTATAGGATATACAACCTGGAATGTGTCTTACGTCAGATGTAGGGGTAGAGAATAAAAGAAGGCACAAAGCAGAATATCTGTACACTATTAATAAGGGAAATGTGACATTCAGGCGCAGAGAGACATTTTGCTGTTTATTATAAAATTGATACTGGTACATTTTTATGGAATGGAAAAGATTAATTGCCCAGAAAGTGACGGAAACTGGCAAAGAAACCGGTGATAAGAGAGATGGATTGGATTTCCATCTTAGATACAAAACAACTAAAAGTGATCAACGAGCGACACTTTGTATATTCATTAATCTGCGTTTGTGACTAAGGACTAAGGATGTGCTAAACACCGGAAACACGTCACAGATTATTAATAGTGGATGTGGATGAGATACGATAATTATTACTGGATTTCCATGTATCTCACTGATGGTCAGTATGGGGACTGGCACCACAATGACGGGACCAGAGTTTACATATTCATGCAGTGAGTCTCATGACGGCTCCTATTTATTCACCTAAACGTCACATTATAACCACAGAATTTACATGTCCCCAGTATTTCCATACACAGTCTCTGGGGGTCTCCTGTGTCCCCCGTCACTCTCTATATAGATCTCATTGTACAGATTGTCTCATCTTATAGTTTCTCTCTGACGCTCCAGACACATCAGGATGGTTTCTCGCAGTTATCTGCTGGCTGTGATCTTCATCTCTATTCAGGGTGAGAGATTCGGATCCTTCCAGGATTGTGTGTAGAGAAATCTCTACAGTGGATCCCTCATCAGATCAGGATTTCTAGGAAGATCCCGACATTTATCAGTAATGAATCTGTCTCTTCTAATCCTCAGGATCCTGTGGAGAGATTGTGATGACCCAGACTCCAGATTATGTCTCTGTGTCCCCCGGAGATACAGTCACCATCTCATGTACGGCCAGTGCTGGTATAAGTAACAATTTACACTGGTACCAACAGAAATCAGGAGAACGACCAAAGCTTCTTATCTATTATGCAACCACCCGATATACAGGAGTCCCAGACCGGTTCTCTGGATCTGGTTATGACTATGATTTCACTCTTACAGTCCGAGGAGCCACAGAGGACGATGCAGCAGATTATTACTGTATGCAGGATGAAGCTTTCCCTCTCACACAGTGATACAGAGCCGTACAAAAACCTCCTTGTTCATTTACCTTGAAGATTTAATGTTGACAGATGTGAAATTATAAAAGCGATCATCGTCTGTACATAATATGAACCTCCGTCCTCTGAGAATATGAGCAGAAAGCTATAAATAATTCACATTTGCATGGTAACACAAGATAAATCTTACTTAAAATAAATAAATAAGACGAGACACTTTATATGTGGATTGGAAATAGGTCATGATGATTTCATTAAGATTTATCAAATAATTAATAATTGAATAAATAAATATACCCGAAAAATGTAATAAAAAATTAAATTAACTTTCTTCACATAACAAAATAACAATATCAACCAATAACCAACTCCACCCAGCAAAGCTGGGTGATTATCCAACAGCCAGGACTAGAAATAGTCCTGCCCCCCCACAGAAAAATTAAATATATAGTATTAAGACCTATGACCAAAAGATGAACCAGATCATTCCTGATGAAAAACCTTCTAGATCTACATGCCTATAAGGTAAAACCACAAAACATTAAAGAACATTTTTCCATAGCTCTATTCTCGCTCTTCCTTATTATTTTCTTGAAGAATTTGCAATCTTTACCTGACCATGCCAGTCTCAGTACTGTTTCTGAAAAAACTAGTCAAACTGTTGGAAAACATTATTTAATTAGTGATAAATCTCTAAGCATATACCACATAAGATCTAACGTTTTCATTTTACCCCAATTATTCCCACCCACATGAATTAATATAAGATGATTACTGATGAGCGAATGTGTTCGCCACTACTCGTAACTCGCCCGAGTATCAGTGTACTCGGCGAGCACCGAGCATTTCCGGAATTGCATGGTGGGAACTCGGGTCTCCAACCAACATTTTTGGCAGACTTTAGAGACCCAATCACGATGCAGGGATTGTCTGCTGGGCAATGAAACGCTGCAGCCATCTTTGTTATGGTCGTGCAGTGATTGGCTGGCCGCACAGCATCATCAGGGGTATAAGAGACCGGACGCCGCTCTGCTGGGTGCATTCAGCTCTGGATTTAGACATTGTAGGGAGAAGCTGCTGCTGAGATAGGGTCAGATTTAGGGATTTATTAGTCAGTGTGGGGTCTACTATCCTAAATACTCACATCCAGTTAAACCAACAGTCCTTCTAAGGACTAATTCCGGAGTATATAGGTTGCAGTGTTAGGTTGGCAGGGTAGTGTATATAGCTCTGTACACAACAGTGCAAGGCCTGCATGTGTGTATATAGATCACTGCATACATCAAGAGGGTCCATTCCCTTCATGCAGCGTCGGACTGGAACACCTTGGGCCCACCAGAGAAAATCATTCTTGGGGCCCACTATGTAGCTGCATAGAGTTAAATACCAGACCACCAATTATGCGGTAAAACACGCTAATATCCGGGTATAATATAAGGTAGTACATGTCTTAATTATGTAGCAGGAGTTGGGGTAGCCCCCTCATAGAATATAAAGCAGCCCCCTCACATAGTATAATGCAGCCATCTCATAGAATATAATGCAGCCATCTCATAGAATATAATACTGCCCCCCTCATAGGGTATAATACTGCCCCCCTCATAGGGAATAATGCACCCCCTCATAGGGTATAATACTGCCCCCTCATAGGGAATACTGCCCCCCTCATAGGGAATAATGCACCCCCTCATAGGGTATAATACTGCCCCCCTCATAGGGTATAATACTGCCCCCCTCATAGGGTATAATGCACCCCCTCATAGGGTATAATGCACCCCCTCATAGGGTATAATACTGGCCCCCTCATAGGGTATAATACTGCCCCCCTCATAGGGAATGCACCCCCTCATAGGGAATAATGCACCCCCTCATAGGGTATAATTCTGCCCCCCTCATAGGGTATAATACTGCCCCCCTCATAGGGTATAATACTGCCCCCCTCATAGGGTATAATACTGCCTCCTCATAGGGTATAATGCTGCCTCCTCATAGGGTATAATGCTGCCCCCTCATAGGGAATAATGCACCCCCTCATAGGGTATAATGCTATATAGATATATAGATATAGAGTTAGATAGATATAGATAGAAAGATAGATGTAGAAATAGATAGATATAGAGATAGATAGTAGATAATGGATAGAAAGTAGATAATGGATAGATTCATAGAGATAGATAGAGATAGATAGAGATAGATATAAAGATAGATATAGAAAGAAATATAGATAGATAGATAGATAGATAGATATAGAGATAGATAGAAAATAGATAATGGATAGATAGATAGATATAGAGATAGATAACTATAGATAGAAAGATATAGAGATAGATAGATATAGAGATAGATAATAGATAGAGATAGATAATAGATAGAGATATACAGATATAATAATAATAATAATAATAATAATAATAATAATAATAATAATAATAATAATAATAATATAGACATATATAGATAGATATAGAGATAAATATATATAGATAGATGGCTATAAATAAAAATAGATATAGAGATATTTATATATAGAGATAGATAGATATAGAGATAATAGATATAGAGATAGATAGATATACAGATAGATATAGAGACAGATAGATATAGAAAGATAGATATAGAGATAGATATAGAGATAATAGCTAGATATAGAGATATGTATAGAGATAGATAGATATAGAGTTAGAAAGATAGATAGATAGATAGATAGATATAGAGAGAGATATAGAGATAGATAGAGATAGCTAGATAGATGGATAGATAGATATAGATAATAGAGATAATAGATAGATATAATAGATAGATATAGATGGATAGATCAATAGATAGATAGATGGATAGATAGATAGATAAAGATAGAGATAAAGATAGATAGATAATGAGATATAGAGATAGATATAGAGATATAGTGTTAGATAGAAAGATAGATATAGAGATAGATAGATATAGAGATAGATAGATATAGAGATAGATATGGATATAGAGATAACAGATTGATATAGAGATAGATAGATATAGAGATACTGTAGATATAGAGATAGATATAGAGATAGATAGATAGATATAGAGATAATAGATAGATAGATAGATATAGAGATAATATATAGATAGCTATAGAGAGAGAGATATAGAGATAGATATAGAGAGAAACAGATATAAATATAGAGATAATAGATAGATATAGAGATAGATAGATATAGATATAAAGATAGATAGAGATAGAGAGAGCGGTAGATAGAGAGAGAGATAGATATAGAGAGAGAGATACAGAGATCGATAAATAGATAGAGAGATAGATATAGATAATAGATAGAGATAGATAGATAATAAATATAGAGATAACAGATAGATATAGAGATAGAGTAAGATAGAAAGATATAGAGATAGGTAGATATAGATAATAGAGATAACTAGATAGATAGACATAATAGATAGATATAGATAT
>NW_027361763.1:897500-1072500 GCF_039654945.1 Dendrobates tinctorius | reverse complement strand
CTTCTCCTTACGTTACGGCATGTATTCCTCCTCCTCATACTCTATGTTGATGATGTTTCTAAATGTAGTATATATTTCTGTAACAAATTTTTGGTGTATTTTGTAGTAATTTATTTCAAAATTCTAAACTCTCATTATTAATACTGTCTATATACACAACCTCTAGTGGTGAGAACAAGAGGTACAATGATAAATTGCCAAATTTAAGAAGATTATAAATAATCTTTATTAACCCCTTAATCCCATGTGACGTACTATCCCATCCATGTGCCCTGGGACTTAATTCCCAGGGACGGGATAGTACGTCACAGAGATCAGCGGCGCCCACGTGGTGAGCGCCGCTGATCGTGGCCGGGTGTCAGCTAATTATCACAGCTGACACCCGGCACAATGTGTCAGGGGCGGTCACAGGGAGCTGACTTCCTCAGTGCCTGCAAAGTGCAGGCACTGAGGAAGTCTGCGTCTATGCCTGTGACAGATCGCTGATCTGTCACAGTGACCTGTGATGTGACAGATCAGCGATCTGTCACAGGACAGTGATGTCCCCCCTGGGACAACCTAATAAAGTTAAAAAAAAGTGTAAAAATAATTTTAAAAAAATTGCTAAATAAATTAGAAAAAAAGAAATATTCCCCAATAAATTGATTTTTTGGAAATAAAAAAAGAAAAAAACAATAAAAGTACACATATTTGGTATCGCCGCGTCCGTAACGACCTGCCCTATAAAACTGTCCCATTACTTAACCCCTTTAGTGAACCCCTTAAAAAATAAAAATAAAAAACGAAGCAAAAAATAATGATTTATTATCATACCGCCTAACAAAAAGTGCTATAACGCGCGATCAAAAAGACGCATATAAATATCCATGGTACCGCTGAAAACATCAGCTTGTCCCACAAAAAACGAGCCACAACACAGTGTCATCAGTGAAAAAATAAAAAAGTTATAGCTCGCAGAATAAAGCGATGCAAAAATAATTATTTTTTATATAAAATAGTTTTCATTGCATAAAAGCGCCAAACATAAAAAAGACCTAAATGAGGTATCGCTGTAATCGCACTGACCCGAAGAATAAAAGCGCTTTATCAATTTTACCACACGCGGAACGGTGTAAACGCACCCCCCAAAAGAAATTCATGAAATGCTGGTTTTTGTTCATCCTGCGTCCCAAAAATCGGAATAAAAAACGATCAAAAAATGTCATATGCCCGAAAATGGTACCAATAAAAACGTCAATTTCCCGCAAAAAATAAGACCTCACATGACTCGGTGGGTCAAAATATGGAAAAATTATAGGTCTCAATATGTGGTGATGCAAAAACTATTTTTACAATAAAAAGCGTCTTTTAGCCTATGACAGCTGCCAAACATAAAAACCGCCATAAATAGTAAATCAAACCCCCCGTTATCACCCCCTTAGTTAGGGAAAAATAATAAAATAAAAAAAATGTATTTATTTCCATTTTCCCATTAGGATTAGGGCTAGGGCTAGGGCTGAGATTAGGGTTAGGGGTGTGTTGGGGTTAGGGTTGGAGTTAGAATTGGGGGTTTCCACTGTTTGGGCACATCAGGGGCTCTCCAAATGCAACATGGCGTCGGATCTTAATTCCAGCCAATTCTGCGTTGAAAAAGTCAAATGGTGCTCCTTCCCTTCCAAGCTCTGCCATGCGCCCCAACAGTGTTTTACCCCCACATATAGGGTATCAGCCTACTCAGGACAAATTGCAAAACAACTTTTGGGGTCCAATTTCTCCTGTTACCCTTAGGAAAATCAAAAATTGGGGGAAAAATATCATTTTTGTGGAAAAAAATGATTTTTTTATTTTCACGCCCGGGCGTTATAAACTTCTGTGAATCACTTGGGGGTTCAAAGTGCTCACCACACATCTAGATAAGTTCCGTGGGGGGTCTAGTTTCCAAAATGGGGTCACTTGTGGGGAGTTTCAATAGTTTAGGTACATCAGGGGCTCTCCAAACGCACATGACACCCGCAAACCATTCCATCAAAGTCTGCTTTCCAAAACGTCACTACTTCCTTTCCGAGCCCCGACGTGTGCCCATGTGCCCATACAGTAGTTTTCTCCCACATATGAGGTACCAGCATACTCAGGACAAATTGGACAACAACTTTTGGGGTCCAATTTCTGCTGTCACCCTTGGGAAAATAAAAAAATTGGGGACTAATTTATCATGTTTGTGGAAAAATTACGATTTTTTTATTTTCATGCACGGGCATTATAAACTTCTGTGAAGCCTTTGGGGGTTCAAAGTGCTTACCACACATCTAGATAAGTTCATTAGGGGGTCTAGTTTCCAAAATGGGGTCACTTGTGGGGGGTTTCCACTGTTTAGGTACATCAGCGGCTTTCCAAAAGCAACATGACACCCGCAGACCATTCCATCAAAGTCTGCATTCCAAAATGTCACTTCTTCCCTTCCGAGCCCCGACGTGTCCCCATACAGCTGTTTTCTCCCACATATGAGGTATCATCGTACTCAGGACAAATTGGACAACAACTTTTGGGGTCTAATTTCTCCTGTTACCCTTGGGAAAATAAAAAAATTGGTGACTAAAAGATCATGTTTGTGGAAAAAATACGATTTTTTTATTTTCACGCCCAGGCATTATAAACTTCTGTGAAGCACTGGGGGGTTCAAAGTTCTCACCACACATCTAGATAAGTTCCTTGGGGGGTCTAGTTTCCAAAATGGTGTCATTTGTGGGGGGTTTCCACTGTTTTGGTACATCAGGGGCTTTCCAAACGCGACATGGTGTCCGATCTCAATTCCAGCAAAAACCTCAAATGGCGCTGCTTCCCTTCCAAGCTCTGCCATGTGCCCAAATAGTGGTTTACCCCCACATGTGGGGTATCAGCGTACTCAGGACAAATTGCACAATAATGTTGAGGGTCCTGTTACCCTTGGGAAAATAAAAATTGGGGGTGAAAAGATCATTTTTGTGGAAAAAATATGATTTTTTATTTGTACCGCTGTACGTTATAAACTTCTGTGAAGCCCTTGTGGGTTCAAAGTTCTCACCACATATCTAGATAAGTTCCTTGGGGGGTCTAGTTTCCAAAATGGGGTCACTTGTGGGGGGTTTCCACTGTTTAGGTACATCAGGGGCTCTCCAAACGCGACATGGCGTCCGATCTGAATTCCAGCCAATTTTGCATTGAAAAAGTCAAACGGCGCTCCTTCCCTTCTGAGCTCTGTCATGCCCCGAAACAGTGGTTCCCCCCCACATATCAGGTATCAGCGTACTCAGGACAAATTGCAGAATAACTTTTGCAGTCCAATTTCTCCTGTTACCCTTGGTAAAATAAAAAAATTGAACCTGAAGTATTTTTTTTGTGAAAAAAAGTTAAATGTTCATTTTTTTTAAATATTCAAAAAAATCCTGTGACGCACCAAAAGGGTTAATAAACTTCTTGAATGTGGTTTTGAGCACCTTAAGGGGTGCAGTTTTTAGAATGGTGTCACTTTTGGGTATTTTCTATCATATAGACCCCGCAAAGTGGCTTCAAATGTGATGTGGTCCGTAAAAATAAAATGGTGTTGCAAAAATGAGAAATCGTTGATCAATTTTTAACCCTTATAACTTCCTAACAAAAAAAAATTTTGGTTCCAAAATTGTGCTGATGTAAAGTAAACATGTGGGAAATCTTACTTATCAAGTTTTTGTGTGCCATATCTCTGTGATTTAAGGGCATAAAAATTCAAAGTTGAAAAATTGCGAAATTTTCGCCAAATTTCCATTTTGTTCACAAATAAACACAAGTTATTGGAATGAAATTTTACCACTAACATGAAGTACAATATGTCACAAGAAAACAATGTCAGAATCACCGGGATCCTTGGAAGCATTTCAGAGTTATTACCTCATAAAGGGACAGTGGTCAGAATTGTAAAAATTGGCCCGGTCATGAACGTGCAAACCATTCTTGGGGCTTAAGGGGTTAATATAGTATGATTAAAATATAATGCAAACAAGTAATAAAATATTATGTAAATCAAGCTAACTGAACAAGAAGGAGCACAACAGCGGCAAAATAAAAGGTAAGTACCAGCAATCTGAAGCGCAAAGTGCTATTCAAAAAGCAAAAAACTCTAAAGAAAAGCAAGAATCTTAAAAAAATAATAAGGGCAAGGCAGCGCTTATTCACATATAGAAACATAAAGTGCATAGTGCAATGGATACGCATACCATATGAAACAAGCAGCATTCCCAAATCATCAATCGATCCTTATTAACAAAGGTATTTATAAGAGATTGCATAGATTAACAATAATCAGTGACAAGGGCTCATATAAATCAATGCAGTGAATACATATTGCCAAGAGCCATGAAAAAAGGTGGAAAAAACACAGTGTAATGATTAGTGTTGAGCTTTCCAATACCGCAAGTATCGGGTATTGGCCGATATTAGCTGTATCGGAATTCCGATACTGACTTCCGATACTTTTTTCATATCGGATACCGGAATCGGAAGTTCCCATAATGCTATCAGCCCGCTCGCTTTGATTCAGCCAATGGGAATCCTCAGAAGTGTGGGCACATCCTGTTAGGCATGTAGGCATGTTAACTATTGGCATGGCTGTGATTGGCTGCTGAAATGATATCATGATGCACTATAAAAGCCACCACCGCCGCCATTTCTGGTCACTCTGCTGTGAATTCAGTTAGGGACAGGCTGCTCTTGAAGACTGTGAGGGACAGTTAGAAATAGCGATTCTACCAAACATATTTTGCTTTACCCAGGCTACATAAACCACCACTGTAGCTTTCTTTGCCCGAGCAGCAGTGTTCACAGCTGTCTGCAAGGGCTGTGTGAGCGCAGCTCACGCTGTGGAGTGGGTCCTTCAGCCACGTCTGGTTGTAGGACGCCCAGCGTGCCTCACTGCTGCCTCATACATAATTTTTTTTTTGAGCTGCTTATTTTTCAAAAATTCTATCTAGTGTGCTTCCATCCGTATCCATATACGTTGGTTGCAAACACTAGTAGTAGACAGCGGAGCCTTTCTGCAGCCTTTCAGTGCTAGTGCCCACTTTGCTGCACTGTTCTAGGCTGCCTGAGAGGTCTCTGAATGTGTGTGAGTGCAGCTCACGCTGAGTAGTGTGTCCTACAGCTACGTCTGGTTGTAGGCCGCTCAGCGTGCGTTACTGCCTCACACAAAATTTGCTTTAATTGCAGCTCATTTTTTCTTCTCCTATTAGTGTGCATCCATCCATATCCATCTACATTGGTTGGTTGCAATCACTATATAGGAGTAGATACAGGAGCCTTTTTCCTGGCTTGTGCCCTTCAGCTGCAGCCAGATTAGTATTACCCAATTTTTTTGGAGCTTCATCTTTTGCATTGTAGGTTACCTGCCTGCATTGTAATAGCTCCAGAAAGTTGGTGATACTCTGACTTTCAAATCTTTGGTCACATCCTTTCAGTTTTTTTTCCAAAAAAAAAAAAGGTCACCAAACACTACATTTGAAAGTTGTGTAGGCCACATTAGCTCTCATTAAAGTGTAGTCGACACACACACTTCATAAAATTAGTGTTTCTTATACCTGTAACCAGCTTTTCAGGAATAAGCACACTAAGGCCCCCCTTTGTACTTTTCTGCCTATCTTTCTCAGTCTAGCAAGATGAAGAAGGCAAGGAGTAAGGCACGTGGCCGTGGGCATGGAGTTTCAGCAGGGAGAGGACGTGGGGATTCTGCTGGGAGAGGACGAGGGGATTCTGCAGGGAGAGGACGTGGGGATTCTGTGCCTGCTGTTGGCACCAGTAAGTCAGCATCCCCCAGTTTTAGCAGGCAACAGTCCTTTATGCGCAGCTTTGTAGGACCTCACCGTACCCCACTGCTGCGGGTGGAACAAATTGAAACCGTTGTCGGATGGATGGCAGCTAACGCATCGACTTCAATTCCTTCCACATCCTCTCAGGGCCAGAGCACCGAAGAGCAACCATCTGTCTCTTCACCACCTGCCAAACTGCCAAGGCAGTCAGAGAGCCATGGACAGGAGCAATCACAGTCTCTACTTCTGTTCTCGGAATCTGTTGGTTTGGAAAGAGGGGGCCAGCCAAGCAGCATTCCAGAATGTGAAGAAGAGGGAGTATGCAGTGATGCGCAACTTCTTTGTGCCTCTGAATCTGAAGAGGCGGGTGGGCCAGTGCCTATGGTCAGCACACCTCAGCACGCATCAGATGATGACGAGACTCAGTTACCACTTTCTGGTGCATACGGTGCTGGCGAGACAACCCAGGAGAAGCAGGTGTTTGAAGAGGGGAGTGTAGATGATGAGGTCCTTGACCCATCATGGCGTGAGGAACAGGAAGGTGGTGGGAGCAGCTCTGAGGAAGAGATTCCACGAACGGCCAAAACCGGAGGGAGAGGGAGGGGGCAGACTTGGTTGTCTGTAGCCTCCACTTTGGCACCCGTTAGGAGCATTCCAGTTTCAAAAGGCAAAACTGGCGCTCCCAAGACTTGCAGTGCGTGGTCCTTTTTTGACACAGTTGCAGATGACATTTGCTTTGTCAAATGCAAGCTGTGTCATCAGAGAGTCAAAAGAGGGAAAAATGTCAGCAACCTCAATACCACTAATATGTGGAAACATGTGCGGACCAAGCACGAGGTGGAGTTACACAGACACACTGAAGACGTAGGCCAACGTACAGCACCACCTACCACCTCTTCAGCTCGTGTTGGGGCCTCTTCCTC
Organism: Dendrobates tinctorius; assembly: GCF_039654945.1. Taxonomy (NCBI): domain Eukaryota; kingdom Metazoa; phylum Chordata; class Amphibia; order Anura; family Dendrobatidae; genus Dendrobates; species Dendrobates tinctorius. Next base: position 1,065,785 of record NW_027361763.1, on the reverse strand, counting down.
CAGCTCACACACAGCTGGTTCGGCTTCCTCACAGGATCGCCAAGGAAGAACCTCTGGCACTGTTGTCCGGAGACCCTGTGACATTCCACCCACAGCACCACGTTCACAGTCATCCTCACACTCCCAGGCCACTCGACAGCCATCGGTAGCACACGCATGGGAGAAAAGGCGGCCATACTCGGCACAACATCCACGAGCACAGGCTCTGAAGGCTGGCATTGCCAAACTACTGGCCCTTGAAATGCTCTCATTCAGGCTGGTGGAGACTGACACCTTCCGGGACTTCATGGCATTGGCAGTCCCACAATACACCGTGCCCAGCCGCTTTTATTTCAGCAGGCGAGCAGTCCCTGCCCTTCATAAACATGTGGAGGCAAACATCAAGCATGCGCTACTAAACGCCGTCAGTAGCAAGGTCCACCTGACCACTGATGCGTGGACCAGTAACCATGGACAGGGACGATACCTTTCCCTCACTGCCCATTGGGTCAATGTTGTGGAGCCGGGTACAGATCTGGAGAGTGGCGCTCTACGTGTTCTGCCAACTCCACGGATTGCAGGAATGCAGTCTGTACATATTGACTCCTCCTCCTACTCAAGTTCCTCTGAAACAGCACAGCAGGAGACTGTTTCGACCGATATGAGCACAGCCATGGCCAAACGTCAACAGGCCGTACTTAAATTAATTTCTTTGGGGAATCGAAGCCACACAGCGCAGGAGCTTTGGAATGCCATCAAGCAGGAGAGCGATGTGTGGTTTGTGCCAGTGAATCTCCAGCCGGGCTTGGTAGTGTGTGACAATGGCCGAAATCTGGTGGCAGCTCTTGGCCTAGGCAACCTCACTCACATCCCATGTCTGGCACATGTGCTCAACTTGGTCGTGCAGAGCTTTCTGAGGGACTATCCGGATCTTGATGCACTGCTGCACAAGGTCCGCATAGAGTGTGCTCACTTGCGGCGTTCCAGCACGGCAAGATCGCGCCTTGCTGCTACGCCTTCCGGAACATCGCAACATATGTGACCTACCCACCAGGTGGAATTCAACGTTACATATGTTGGAGCGGTTGTGTGAGCAGCAGGCAGCAGTCATGGAGTACCAACGGCATCAGGCGCAAGCAAGTCGCACTGTGCGCCGTTCACACTTCAGCACCACAGAGTGGGCCTCTATGAAGGACATCTGCCTCGTTTTGCGTGCCTTCAATGATTCCACGCGGATGGCGAGTGCAGATGATGCACTAGTCAGCATGACTGTCCCCCTTATATGCATGCTTCAAAAAACACTGCAAGCACTAAGGGATGAGGTTTTAGAAGAGGTGGAGGATGAGGAGTCCCAAATGCCATCTGCTTCTGGACAGTCTGCGCTACATGGTTCCTCACAAAGGCCTAGGCAGGGGACACTTTGTGAGGAGGAAGACATCTCTCCAGAGGATGGAGGTACACAAAGCTGTAATAAGTATGTATATCGAGGGTGGGGTGATGCCGAGCAGGCAGAGATCACGCCTCAAGCAGGGGACAGCGGTTCTTTGGCAGTTGGGAGTCTGCAGCACATGGTTGACTTCATGCTGCAGTGCCTGAGAAACGACCGCCGCATTGCCCACATTCTGTACACGGCTGATTATTGGGTGTACACCCTCCTAGATCCTCGCTACCGGGACAACTTGCAAACCCTCATACCAACGTTGAACCGGGAGCGGAAAATGCGGGAGTACCAAGACACACTTGTGCAGTCCATCATGTTTTCCATTCCACACGACAGCAGTGGTGCTGTTGCTTTACAAAGCACCTCTGTGTATCGAGCCAGTGGAGGAAACTCGGCACAAAGAGGGAGCAGAGGCAGCGCCTCAGCACAAGGCAAGACCACTATGGCCCAAATGTGGCAAAGTTTTGTGTGTCCGCCACAATTGTCTACACCATCACTGATGGCTCCAGTCAGCAGGAGGCAACGTTTCCATCAGATGGTGACAGACTACATGTCTTGCCCTGTGAGTGTACTCCCAGATGGCTCTTCCCCCTTTAAGTTTTGGGTCTCTAAGCTGGATACATGGCCAGAGCTTAGCCAGTATGCATTGTAGATGCTGGCTTGCCCTGCTGCCAGTGTGTTATCGTAATGCGTCTTTAGTGCCGCAGGTGGTGTACTAACAGACCGTCGCACGCGACTTTCTTCCAATAACGTTGACCGGCTTACTTTTTTGAAAATGAACAAGGTCTGGATCTCCCCCGAATTCGCCAGTCCTCTTCCCGACTAAATAACAGGTTGGCAATTGTATCCAGGTCTCCTGTTGTGTTCATATTTCTACCACCTGAACTATAATCCCTGGGCTTCAACACAGCCAGTTGTCGCTCAGATGTGTCATCTGCACAAAGAAAAACACTAGCTCCTGTATTAGTGGGGTTCAGTAACGCCAGCTGCTCCCCTGCTGTGTGTATGGCAAAGTCTCATGCGCCATCCACATTCAAACTACAACTGATTTTTAACCCTGCTCCACATAGGCCTCTGGCTCCACTGTGTCTAGTATTTCCCCTGGCCTCCAACCCCGCCAGTGACAGCTCTTAAGTGGCATCTGCACAATCCACACTTGTTCCAGTGTTACTTAGCCTCAGTCACGTCAGTGGATCCTCTGATGTGTGTCCGGCAAGGTCTCCTGCTCTGTCCTCATTCACACTACTAGTAATGGGAATGGGGACAGAGCAGGAGACCTTGCCGGACACACATCAGGGGATCAACTGACGTGACTGAGGCCAAGTTACACTTGAAGAAGTGTGGATTGTGCAGACGCCACTTAAGAACTGTAACTGGCGGGGTTGGAGGCAAGGGGAAATACTAGACACAGTGTAGCCGGAGGCCTTAGTGTTGCACGGTTACAATCATTAGTAGTCTACAACCCCTCTAAAATGTGCAGCAAGTTTGCCTCAGCCTGCTCCATGCCTCTTCCTGGGCTCCAACAACGCCAGTTGGTGTTCAGAAGTGTCATTTTCACAGAGAAAAACACACTAGCTCCTGTGTTTGTGGGGATCAGTAATGCCCGCTGTTCCCCTGCTGTGTAGACGGCAAAGTGTCCTGCTGCCTCCACCTGCCCACACCATCAGGCCTCAGCCTGCTCCATGCCTCTTCCTGTGCTCCAACAACGCCAGTTGGTGTTCAGAAGTGTCGTTTTCACAGAGAAAAACACACTAGCTCCTGTGTTTGTGGGGATCAGTAATGCCCGCTGTTCCCCTGCTGTGTAGACGGTAAAGTGTCCTGCTGCCTCCACCTGCCCACACCATCAGGCCTCAGCCTGCTCCATGCCTCTTCCTGGGCTCCAACAACGCCAGTTGGTGTTCAGAAGTGTCGTCTTCACAGAGAAAAACACACTAGCTCCTGTGTCTGTGGGGTTCAGTAATGCCAGCTGTTCCCCTGCTGTGAGGACGGCAAAGTCTCGTGCTGCCTCCACATGTCCACACCATCAGGCCTCAGCCTGCTCCATGCCTCTTCCTGGGCTCCAACAACGCCAGTTGGTGTTCAGAAGTGTCGTTTTCACAGAGAAAAACACACTAGCTCCTGTGTTTGTGGGGATCAGTAATGCCCGCTGTTCCCCTGCTGTGTAAACGGCAAAGTGTCCTGCTGCCTCCACATGCCAACACCATCAGGCATCAGCCTGCTCCATGCCTCTTCCTGGGCTCCAACAACGCCAGTTGGTGTTCAGAAGTGTCATCTTCACAGAGAAAAACACACTAGTTCCTGTATTCCTGTATTAGTGGGGATCAGTAATGCCAGCTGTTCCCCTGCTGTGTAGATGGCAAAGTGTCCTGCTGCCCCCACCTGCCCACACCATCAGGCCTCAGCCTTCTCCATGCCTCTTCCTGGGCTCCAACAATGCCAGTTGGTGTTCAGAAGTGTCGTTTTCACAGAGAAAAAAAAAATAGCTCCTGTATTTGTGTGGATCAGTAATGCCAGCTGTTCCCCTGCTGTGTAGATGGCAAATTCTCCTGCTCCATCCACATTCAAACTACTACAGATTTGTAACTGTGTTCAACTTAGGCCTCTGGATCAACTGTCTCTAGTTTTTCCCCTGCCCCCCAACCACGCCAGTTCATGCTCTGAAGTGGCGTCTGCACAATCCACACTTGTTCCTGAGTTACTGTGGCTGTCACGTCAGTTGATCCCCTGATGTGTGTCCGGCAATGTCTGCCGCTCTGTCCACATTCCCATTACTAGTAGTGTGAATGAGGACAGAGCAGGAGACCTTGTCAGACACACATCAGGGGATCAACTGACGTGACTGAGCCTCAGTTACACAGGAACAAGTGTGGATTGTGCAGACGCCACTTCAGAGCATGAACTGGCATGGTTGGAGGGCAGGGGAAAAACTAGAGACAGTGGAGCCGGAGGCCATAGTGGAGCACGGTTACTATCAGTTGTAGTCTACAACCTCAATAAAACACGCTGCAAGTTGGCCTCCGCCTGCTGCATGCTTCATCCTGAGCTACAACACAGCCAGTTGTAGCTTGGAAGTGCTGTCCGCACAGAAAAAAACACTCGCTCCTGTGTTATTGGGGTTCAGTAATGCCAGCTGTTCCCCTGCTGTGTGGATGGCAAAGTCGCCTGCTGCCTCCTAACCGACACTCCAATGCATTTTCTCCTCTCTCCAAGTAGGCCTCAGCCTGCTCGGAGCTTTGATCCTGGGCTACAACACAGCCAGTTGTAGCTTGGAATTGCTGTCCGCACAGAAAAAAACACTCGCTCCTGTGTTAGCGGGGTTCAGTAATGCCAGCTGTTCCCCTGCTGTGTGGATGGCAAAGTTGCCTGCTGCCTCCTAACTGACACTCCAACGCATTTTCTCCTCGCTCCAAGTAGGCCTCAGCCTGCTCGTAGCATAGATCCTGGGCTACAACACAGCCAGTTGTAGCTTGGAAGTGCTGTCCGCACAGAAAAAAACACACTCCTGTGTTAGTGGGGTTCAGTAATGCCAGCTGTTCCCCTGCTGTGTGGATGGCAAAGTCGCCTGCTGCCTCCTAACTGACACTCCAACGCATTTTCCCCTCGCTCCAAGTAGGCCTCAGCCTGCTTGGAGCTTTGATCCTGGGCTACAACACAGCCAGTTGTAGCTTGGAAGTGCTGTCCGCAAAGAAAAAAACACTCGCTCCTGTGTTAGTGGGGTTCAGTAATGCCAGCTGTTCCCCTGCTGTGTGGATGGCAAAGTCGCCTGCTGCCTCAAAACTCACACTACTACTGATTTTCCACCGTGCTCCACTTAGTCCTCTGGCTCTACTGTCTCTAGTATTTCCCCTGGCCTCCAACCCGACCATTCGCTGCTCTGAAGTGGCGTGTGCACAATCCACACTTGTTCCTGTGTTACTGTGGCTCAGGCACGTCAGTTGATCCACTGATGTGTGTCCGGCAATGTCTGCCGCTCTGTCCCTATTCCCATTACTAGTAGTGGGAATGTGGACAGAGCAGGAGTCCCAAGTGGAGGCCCAAGTGGAGCCCGGTTAAAATCAGTAGTTGTGTACAACCAACATAAAACTAGCTCCAAGTAGGCCTCTCCCTGCTGCATGATTTACCCCAGGGCTCCAACATCGCCAGTTTTAGCTCACAAGTGTCTTTGGCACGGGTACTCCCTCTTGCCCAGCCTGGTTCCCGCACCGTCAGCTGGTTCCCGGCAGAGCCTTTGGCCTAGGTGCCTCCTTGTCGGTATCCGAGTTCCAGCAATGTCTGCTGGTCCTTGGTAGTGCTTTTTAGCACAGGTACCTCCTGCTTACAAACCGTGTTCCAGCACCGTCAGCTGGTCCACGGTTGTGCCATTGGCTCCTGTTCCTTCTGCTGCCCCTCCGGGTACCAGCACCGTCAGCTGGTTCTCGGCAGTGTCTTTGGCACGGGTACTCCCTCCTGCCCAGCCTGGTTCCAGCACGCCTGCTGTTTCCGGGTAGTGTCAACGTCACTTTGCCACCGATACGTTGTCCTGTCGTGTTGCGGTTGGGTTAGCCGAGTCTATGGTGCCAGCAGTTTCGGTGGTTCCTATGTGGGCTGCGGGTTCTGGTAAAAAAGGCTGGTTCCGTAGTGCCAATAGGACAAGCACCCCCTGTAGGACTGTGGGTTTCGGTAACTGCGGCCTGCTCGCGGATGCACAACTTTGTTCATCATGGGTACCTTCTGCTACCCATCCAGGTGCCAGCAACATCAGCTGGTTCCCGGCAGAGCCTTTGGCCTTGGTGCCTCCTTGTCGGTATCCGAGTTCCAGCAACATCTGCTGGTCCTTGGTAGTGCTTTTTAGCACAGGTACCTCCTGCTTAGAAACCGTGTTCCAGCACCGTCAGCTGGCCCACGGTTGTGCCATTGGCTCTTGTTGCTTCTGCTGGCCCTCCGGATTCCAGCACCGTCAGCTGGTTCTCGGCAGTGTCTTTGGCACGGGTACTCCCTCCTGCCCAGCCTGGTTCCAGCACGCCTGCTGTTTCCGGGTAGTGTCAATGTCACTTTGCCTCCGATACGTTGTCCTGTCGTGTTGCGGTCGGGTTAGCCGAGTCTATGGTGCCAGCAGTTTCGGTGGTTCCTATGTGGGCTGCGGGTTCTGATAAAAAAGGCTGGTTCTGTAGTGCCAATAGGACAAGCACCCCCTGTAGGACTGTGGGTTTCGGTAACTGCGGACTGCTCGCGGACGCACAACTTTGTTCATCATGGGTACCTTCTGCTACCCATCCAGGTGCCAGCACCGTCAGCTGGTTCCCGGCAGAGCCTTTGGCCTTGGTGACTCCTTGTCGGTATCCGAGTTCCAGCAACGTCTGCTGGTCCTTGGTAGTGCTTTTTAGCACAGGTACCTCCTGTTTAAAAACCGTGTTCCAGCACCGTCAGCTGGCCCACGGTTGTGCCATTGGCTCTTGTTCCTTCTGCTGCCCCTCTGGGTTCCAGCACCGTCAGCTGGTTCTCGGCAGTGTCTTTGGCACGGGTACTCCCTCCTGCCCAGCTTGGTTCCAGCACGCCTGCTGTTTCCGGGTAGTGTCAACGTCACTTTGCCACCGATACGTTGTCCTGTCGTGTTGCGGTCGGGTTAGCCGAGTCTATGGTGCCAGCAGTTTCGGTGGTTCCTATGTGGGCTGCGGGTTCTGGTAAAAAAGGCTGGTTCCGTAGTGCCAATACAACAAGCACCCCCTGTAGGACTGTGGGTTTCGGTAACTGCGGCCTGCTCACGGACGCACAACTTTGTTCATCATGGGTACCTTCTGCTACCCATCCGGGTGCCAGCAACGTCAGCTGGTTCCCGGCAGAGCCTTTGGCCTAGGTGCCTCCTTGTCGGTATCTGAGTTCCAGGAACGTCTGCTGGTCCTTGGTAGTGCTTTTTAGCACAGGTACCTCCTGCTTAGTAACCGTGTTCCAGCACCGTCAGCTGGTCCACGTTTGTGCCATTGGCTCTTGTTCCTTCTGCTGCCCCTACGGGTTCCAGCACCATCAGCTGGTCCTCGCTAGTTCCATTGGCTCTTGCAGCTTCTGCTACCCATCTGGGTTCCAGCACCATCAGCTGGTTCTCGGTAGTGCCTTTGGCCTAGGTGCCTCCTTCTCAGTATCCAAGTTCCAGCAACGTCTGCTGGTCCTTGGTAGTGCTTTGTAGCACAGGGACATCCTGCTTAGTAACCGTGTTCCAGCACCGTCAGCTGGTCCACGTTTGTGCCTTTGGCTCTTGTTCCTTCTGCTGCCCCTACGGGTTCCAGCACCGTCAGCTGGTCCTCGCTAGTTCCATTGGCTCTTGCAGCTTCTGCTACCCATCTGGGTTCCAGCACCGTCAGCTGGTTCTCGGTAGTGCCTTTGGACTAGGTGCCTCCTTCTCGGTATCCGAGTTCCAGCAACGTCTGCTGGTCCTTGGTAGTGCTTTGTAGCACAGGGACCTCCTGCTTAGTAACCGTGTTCCAGCACCATCAGCTGGTCCTCGCTAGTTCCATTTGCTCTTACAGCTTCTGCCACCCATCCGGGTTCCAGCACTGTCAGCTGGTCCTCGCTAGTTCCATTTGCTCTTACAGCTTCTGCCACCCATCCGGGTTCCAGCACCGTCAGCTGGTTCTTGGCAGTGCCTTTGGCCTAGGTGCCTCCTTCTCGGTATCCGAGTTCCAGCAACGTCTGCTGGTCCTTGGTAGTGCTTTCCAGCACAGGTACCTCCTGCTTAGTAACCATGTTCCAGCACCGTCAGCTGGTCCTCGCTAGTTCCATTTGCTCTTACAGCTTCTGCCACCCATCCGGGTTCCAGCACCGTCAGCTGGTTCTCGGCAGTGCCTTTGGCCTAGGTGCCTCCTTCTCGGTATCTGAGTTCCAGCAACGTCTGCTGGTCCTTGGTAGTGCTTTCTAGCACAGGTACCTCCTGCTTAGTAACCGTGTTCCAGCACCGTCAGCTGGTCCACGGTTGTGCCATTGGCTCTTGTTCCTTTTGCTGCCCCTCCAGGTTCCAGCACCGTCAGCTGGTCCTCACTAGTTGCATTTGCTCTTGCAGCTTCTGCTACCCATCTGGGTTCCAGCACCGTCAGCTGGTTCTTGGCAATGCCTTTGGCCTAGGTGCCTCCTTCTCGGTATCCGAGTTCCAGCAACGTCTGCTGTTCCTTGGTAGTGCTTTCCAGCACAGGTACCTCCTGCTTAGTAATCATGTTCCAGCACCGTCAGCTGGTCCTCGCTAGTTCCATTTGCTCTTACAGCTTCTGCCACCCATCCGGGTTCCAGCACCGTCAGCTGGTTCTCGGCAGTGCCTTTGGCCTAGGTGCCTCCTTCTCGGTATCTGAGTTCCAGCAACGTCTGCTGTTCCTTTGTAGTGCTTTCCAGCACAGGTACCTCCTGCTTAGTAACCATGTTCCAGCACCGTCAGCTGGTCCTCGCTAGTTCCATTTGCTCTTACAGCTTCTGCCACCCATCCGGGTTCCAGCACCGTCAGCTGGTTCTTGGCAGTGCCTTTGGCCTAGGTGCCTCCTTCTCGGTATCCGAGTTCCAGCAACGTCTGCTGGTCCTTGGTAGTGCTTTCTAGCACAGGTACCTCCTGCTTTGTAACCGTGTTCCAGCACCGTCAGCTGGTCCACGGTTGTGCCATTGGCTCTTGTTACTTCTGCTGCCCATCCGGGTTCCAGTACCATTAGCTGGTTCTCGGCAGTTCCTCAGCCTTCTTGTACCTTCTGCTACTTTTCAAAGTTCACGCTTGTGGAAATGGTTTTTGGTTCTCACTCTGGATCTCCCTGACGACGACCCTGAAGACGATGACCCTGAAGACCACACCGAAGTAGACCAAAAAGATGACCCTGAAGAAGATGACCAAGAGGACAAAGAACATGAAGACAACCACCAAGATGCAGAACAACAAGAGACAGAAGACCAAGAAGCAGAAGAACAAAAAGCAGAAGGACCAAAAGCAGAAGAACATTAAGCATAAGACTAAAAATAAGAGCAAAAGGTATTAGCTAAATTATAAGCAGAAGAAGACTAAGCAGTGTATGGGGGTGAGTCCGTTCCTCCTTGTGGTGCCCCTGGAAAATGCCTGCTGCTGCAGGCCAAACTGAACATGGACAAATCCTGTTGTAAATCTTTTGTGACAGGCAGAACGGAAGGTGTAATCTTCAAACTTTTATATACAACTACAGGAATGCCTGTCACAAATAAGAATATGATGAAGAAGAAGAATAGGAAGAAGATGAAGAAGTAGAATATGAAGAAGAATAATAGCTGAATAAGAAGAATATGAAGAATGTAAAAATAAGGTGAAGCGGACGTTGATGAAAAAGATGCTGCTGCTGCTCAGGATGATGAAGGAGAAAGTGTGGGAGAAGTAAAAAAGAAGGTGAAGAGCATGGAAGTAGTGAAACATACATATCTAACAAAATATACAAAAGGTTAACATAGTCAATATCTTTGTAACTCTGAACATCTTTAAAAAAAAAAAATTATTCCTGCTCTTCCATTTGATTGGGCTAAACCTCTGTGCCTTTAATGTCTCCTCCACCTCCCACAATACATTCTACATTATTCTTAGTTGTTTTTCTTCATGTAGAATTAACCTACAAGGAAAGAAAGGGTTTATTTTAATTCTGATATTTCTGTCCCATTGACTTGAATGGGGCTTCTGGTATCGGAATCGGCGATACCGATACTTTTTGGGGTATCGGGCCGATCCATTCCGATCCGATACTTTTGAATATCGGATGGTATCGCTCAACCCTAGTCTTTACACTTAATACAAGTGACATTAATTCTCCTCTAGGAGGAGACGTCGCCGAGCTCGGGTCTCTATTACACACCAGTAACCGTCACATTATAACCACAGAATTTACATGTCCCCAGTATTTCCATACACAGTCTCTGGGGGGTCTCCTGTGTCCCCCGTCACTCTCTATATAGATCTCATTGTACAGATTGTCTCATCTTATAGTTTCTCTCTGACGCTCCAGACACATCAGGATGGTTTCTCGCAGTTATCTGCTGGCTGTGATCTTCATCTCTATTCAGGGTGAGAGATTCGGATCCTTCCAGGATTTTGTGTAGAGAAATCTCTACAGTGGATCCATCATCAGATCAGGATTTCTAGGAAGATCCCGACATTTATCAGTAATGAATCTGTCTCTTCTAATCCTCAGGATCCTGTGGAGAGATTGTGATGACCCAGACTCCAGATTATGTCTCTGTGTCCCCCGGAGATACAGTCACCATCTCATGTACGGCCAGTGCTGGTATAAGTAGCAATTTAGCCTGGTACCAACAGAAATCAGGAGAACGACCAAAGCTTCTTATCTATGGAGCAACCACCCGATATACAGGAGTCCCAGACCGGTTCTCTGGATCTGGATCTGGAACTGCTTTCACTCTTACAATCCGAGGAGCGACAGAGGACGATGCAGCAGATTATTACTGTCAGCAGTATCAGAGCTTCCCTCTCACACAGTGATACAGAGCCGTACAAAAACCTCCTCCTCATCCCCCATGATGTCGCTGTATTACAATGTTGTGTAGATGAAGGTGCAGAGAATTAGCAGAGCGCTCAGTGATGATTTCTGTCTTCTCTTCTTCCTCTGGGAATAGATTCTTTCTGTACAGATCATTGTATAAACCAGTCAGGTATAAACCAGCGCTGACATAATGATTACAGACTATAGGAACATCTGCACCGGAGGAGAAACTCTGAATGTGGCCGGACAGCGGAGCGAGCTGATGAGAAACAGCTTTTCCTACTTTACACTCAGTGATTTTATGATATAAAAGTAATAATCACAAATCAGAATCTCTACATTTGCTGTTGCTGTAATCGCGCTGATCCACAGAATGAAGATGACGCTTCATTGTGCAGCATGTGAACAGCGTCCAACTACAAACATCAGGAAACATGAGAATTGTTCCTGTTTTTACTGAACTTTCTATCCTAACTATATAACAGAGCAATATAAGGAGAGAACGATGAGACGTCTGTAACTGGGATTAATACAATACAGCGCACTTTGCACAAGGAGAAGCTGTATGGGAGAGTGATGCGAAAGAAGCCGTTTCTGCAAGCACGCCATAAACAGAGTCGCCTGAGGTATGCAAAAGCTCATTTGGACAAGCCAGTAACATTTTGGAAGAAGGTCCTGTGGACTGATGAAACAAAGATTGAGTTGTTTGGTGATACAAAAAGGCGTTATGCATGCGCTGTATTGTTGACCGATGCACAGTGACACCATCTGCAGCAAGATGATGCTGCAGGTCTTTGGAGGTGGTCTGTGGATTGTCCTTGACTGTTCTCACCATTCTTCTTCTCTGCCTTTCTGATATTTTTCTTGGCCTGCCACTTCTGGGCTTAACAAGAACTGTACCTGCGTTCTTCCATTTCCTTACTATATTCCTCACAGTGGAAACTGACAGGTTAAATCTCTGAGACAACTTTTTGTATCCTTCCCCTGAAAAGCTATGTTGAATAATCTTTGTTTTCAGATCATTTGAGAGTTGTTTTGAGGAGCCCATGATGCCACTCTTCATAGGAGAATCAAATAGGAGAACTACTTGCAAGTGGCTACTTTAAATACCTTTTCTCATGATTTGATACACCTGGCTATGAAGTTCAAAGCTCAATGAGGTTACAAAACCAATTTAGTGCTTCAGGAAGTCAGTAAAAAGTAGTTAGGAGTGTTCAAATCAAGAAAATGATAAGGGTGCCCATACTTTTGCACCGGTCAAATTTTGTTTAAATGCAGATTGCACATTTTCTGTTAGTACAATAAACCTCATTTGAATCCAGAAATATAACTGAGTCCATCAGTTATTAGATATATGAAACTGAAATAGCTGTTGCAAAAACCAAAATTGTTATAAAGAAAAAAGGTTAACATTAATAGGGGTGCCCAAACTTTTACATATGACTGTATGTGGAACATTTCCGTAAATCACCAAATACATAAATCAGGAAGGACTAAACCAGGAGGTACTTGATTAATTTCAGTATTGGGTGGAGTGACTTTACACTGCAGCGCTGCTCCAGCAAATCCAGACTCTTATACAGATTTAGCCAAGTTTATCGTAACACATAACGAACCATCTTGATAACTTGTCACAGAAGTAAATCTAATGTAATATGGTAAGATAATGTAACATTACACAATCCATCGCCAGATGTCAAGTTAGGGGTCACATTACACTTTTTGCCCCCTGATAGTCCAACGCTGTGGTATCTGTATTAGGGTAACCTTGGCTGTATCTGGATAAGGGACTTGTACACATTTCTGTAATATCTCCTAGTATCTCAGCTGCAGCATTTACAACAGGAAGATTCTGATAATAGAGTGAAACATAGGCAGAAATATAGACCTCACACCACTGAGCTGTGACTACAGCAGAATACAGACCTCTCACTTCTAAGCTGAAACTACATCAGAAGAATACAGACCTCCCACCACTGAGCTGTGACTACATCAGCAGAATACAGACCTCCCACAACTGAACTGTGACTACATCAGCAGAATACAGACCTCCCAACACTGAGCTGTGACTACATCAGCAGAATACAGACCTCCCACAACTGAACTGTGACTACATCAGCAGAATACAGACTTCAAACTGCTGAGCTGGGACTACATCAGCAGAATACAGACCTCCCAACACTGAGCTGTGACATCAGCAGAAAACAGTCCTCCCACCACCGAGCTGTGACTACATCAGCAGGATACAGACCTTCGACCACTGAGCTGTGACTACATCAGCAGAAAACATACTTCCCACCATTGAGCTGTGACTACATCAGCAGAATGCAGACTTCTCACGACTGAACTGTGACATCAGCAAAATACAGACCTCCCACCACTGAGCTGTGACTAAATCAGCAGAATGCAAACTTCTCACCACTGAACTGTGACATCAGCAAAATACAGACCTCCCACCACCGAGCTGTGACTACATCAGCAGAATGCAGACTTCTCACCACTGAACTGTGACATCAGCAAAATACAGACCTCCCACCACCGAGCTGTGACTACATCAGCAGAATACAGACCTTCGACCACTGAGCTGTGACTACATCAGCAGAAAACATACTTCCCACCATTGAGCAGTGACTACATCAGCAGAATGCAGACTTCTCACCACTGAACTGTGACATCAGCAAAATACAGACCTCCCACCACTGAGCTGTGACTACATCAGCAGAATGCAAACTTCTCACCACTGAACTGTGACATCAGCAAAATACAGACCTCCCACCACCGAGCTGTGACTACATCAGCAGAATGCAGACTTCTCACCACTGAACTGTGACATCAGCAAAATACAGACCTCCCACCACCGAGCTGTGACTACATCAGCAGAATACAGACCTTCGACCATTGAGCTGTGACTACATCAACAGAAAACATACTTCCCATCATTGAGCTGCGACTACATCAGCAGAATGCAGACTTCTCACCACTGAACTGTGACATCAGCAAAATACAGACCTCCCACCGCTGAGTTGTGACTATATCAGCAGAAAACAGATCTCCCACCACTTAGCTATGACTACATTAGCAGAATACAGATCTCACCACTGAGCTGTGACTACATCAGCAGAATGCAGACCTTCCACCACTGAACTGTGACTGCATCAGCAGAATACAGACCTTCCACCACTGAGCTGTGACTACATCAGCAGAATACAGATATTCCACGTAGTGCCCACCAGGGCCGTGGGATACACGGTACCAGGTCACTTGTTAAAGGGGCAGTGTCACAACGGCGGTGACCCGGTCCGTGGCCCTGGGCGTCCAATTAAAGGGTTACATTTACAAGGGATTGCAAAATAAAGAGTATTTGTAATAGGTGTTCGTGACGCCACCTGTGGTATCTGGTCAGAGGCGACCAGCGCTGCAGTGCAGATCCTCTGGGACAGATGGTGGGATGCAGCAGAGTTGGAATAGCTCTCCACAGGCAGAGCTGAGTCACAGGGCAGATGACAGATGTGGAAGTAGATGGTGAAGTAGTGTGGAGCAAGGGATGTAGCAGTGCTGAGTAGGTGATGCAGAAAGAATGCAGAAGACACAGCTAAATGCAGTTCCAAAGCTTTACTCACAATTTCTGGTGCGCACAGATGTCCTCTTGGTGCTGCGTCCTTCAGGTGAGGGATCCAGGCAGGTAGAGAACACCTTTCCAGATCTCCCTGTCAGTGTATGTCTTCCCTGGCCATTTTACAGTGCTGATTTCCACTTCTCTTCCTTCCCAGCACCTCACAGTCAGTGTCCCAGGCCAGCAGACGCGAATCCTGTTGGATAACGTGCCCAATGCGTTTCCTTGATCCTTTCTGGCTGCCTTTCTGGAGACGATAACTGTGGTAGTTGGCTGTGGCCCCTAAAGTTACCAAAGCTCTTAGCTTGCTAGCTGAGTCCTGTTGTACAACCCACTAGGCTAAGGGGCCAAGACCCTTCTGTGACCTGAATTTTCCCCCACCTGACTTCCATCAGTGTGGAACAAGCCCCATGGGTAGCACTCGCTCACCCCATTCCTCTAGGAATCCCTTTCTCACTTCAGGGAGTTTCCGTTCAGTCCTTCAGTCCATACCTGCAGCTCCTCCAGCCTAGGAGACAGCTGTACAATTCTATCTCTTCCCTCCTTCCCCTATGGGAAAGTTGCCTATGCACGTCTTTCCCCTTCTTCCCCTATGGGAAGACTGATCCTAACTTCCTTTCTTTTCTCCCTCTCTAACCCTCCAAACTCTACCCACCTTCTAACAACCTTTCCTAGCCAGCAGGGATGTGAAGCACAGGACCTGCTGCTACAGTGTTTGGTGGATGCAGTGTTGTATAAGAGCCAGGTCAGGTGTCTCCATCTTACCTGAAAGGTGGGATACTACACCTCTGTGGCGACTAGATCCTCAGGGATGCTACACCACCACTGAGCTGTGACTACATGTAAAAAAATGTGTATTCTTGTATAATATCCAGGACTAGTTACCAGATGACAATGTTCTTATAAAAAAATGTAGTGGTTTATTTGGATTCTTCCATCAAAGAAAAGATTATTACAGAAAAACATAAAAATAGGTGAAAGAGAGACTGTCCATTTGTTCATAACTAAGCTTGTAACCTTCTTTCCTGGAACTCTGAAAAAGACATGTGTCTTGTAGTGCGTAGCTTCACTGGATGGTAGTTGGATTACATACCAGCTGTCTGTAGTGTCATGGCCCAGCACAGATGACTCCTCGAATGTGTTTCATGGTGATAAGGAAGGAGAGAGCGAGCGCCACCCCTAGAATGAGCCATGAATTATATACGTTTCTAAAAGCACGTGGTCTATATATATATGGAGTTGACATTTACCACGCGCTAAACTTACAAAAATAACACATGCAGTGTCAGCTGAAGGCACTGTTCAGTACAGAATTGTAATAAGAAATACATATCCAAATTATTAATATTTAACAATTCACCCTTTTGAGGGTGGAAGACATTAATTGGAACCCTCAAAATATAATGAGATCATCTTTCTTCTTTTCTTCTTCTTTGACAAAATAATTTAATATCAATAACATCAGATTATTGTTATACGTACTCAATGACATAATTGATGTGAATTCATGTTATGATAAGCCGTGAACAATATTTATATAAAATATGTATAATTATACTTCCCTAAATCTAAATTGAAGCATCTCAGGTTCAGTCATCATCATCTGATATCCTCTGGTCTTCATTTTGATGTCTTCTGTCTTCTTCTTGGTTCTTTTAAAAACACAGTTTTTCTATAACATATAGATGTTGCAGAAATCGTGTTGTGTGTCAAATCAAAGTTCATAAATTCAAATGTTGATAAGAAAACAAAGTCCATAGATGAAATGTAGCTTTAATATCTGTGCAGTGTCACCTTTAAAAAAAACCTGGACTTACATTGGCTCGCCTTGGATATTTCTGGAATCCTCCATCGGCACTGGCCTTTGAACAGGTGTGACATCTTTGGTCAGCAAAGCAAGGGTTAAAATGACTCTTCGTTGCTAAACATAGCACCATAACCAGTCCTCAGTCCTAATGCACAGGACATATGTCAGGGTTGTAGCTTCTTGACAATTACCTTCATTGTTCACCAACTTTTCATTGAAGCTTTACAGGTGATTGGAAACCACTGGAACTTGGAAAGAACGTGATGACACAGTTCATCTCAGCATCATAGGATCATCATCCTCTGGTTGTCAGGAAGGACACTTTAATTGTGACGGTCAGTGGTGGATACTGCACTTGTGACTGTCAGTGGTGGATTCTGCACTTGTAATTAACACAGTCTATTACTCAGAAATCATAGCTTTGTTACCTTCTGGGACTTCTGGATAGCATTTTTCTTCTTGCAACTGGTAAGAATCAATTGAATTTAGAAATATGAAAAGTCTTTATTAACGTAATTTCAGTATCTTGCTTGAAGTCTTCATTCCCTATTCTATACAAAATCTGGTAATTTTCCTAACCTATAATATCACAGCGTACCATAGCAGTCAGTAATATCCATATAATTATTATCAGAATTTGTACCATATATGGATTTCAATATTTAGAGTAATAATAAAATAATAATAATAAGTGATAATACATTATTAACCATATTCTTCATGTGATAGAACATTTTTTATGTCTTAGGTGTAATTACCGTTTTCAACCCATAGGTGTCAATGTGTTTTTTTATGTAACAAGTATTTTCATCTTTATTAATAAGGAATTTATTTATTATCCCAATAATGTAAGAATGTATAGCTACAAACCAAAATACCAAAATAAGAATATATGAGTTGAGTGAACGAATGAAAGAATTGTTGCATATAACTCAGAAATGAAACATTTTTCTTTGTAATGGAACCATATCATCGCTATATTTAATGAAGCAATATTCTCATAGTAGATATTACTTTACTAAATATTGATGTTTTTTTTTCTTGGTTGACAGAAAAAATAAAAATTTAAGAATTAAAAATAATGAAAAATAAAGATAAGAATAAAATAAGAAATAAAAATAAGAATAAAAATAAGGCCTTTATGTTGATACCAAATGCAGAGTAGTTATGTCCTCAGTAACATATAACCTTAATTTTTCCATGATCAGGACTATTTCATATTTGTCATAAACTTGTATTACCTAAATATTCAAATTATGCAACTTTGCATGTAATACTCTTCTTAATGGGTAGCATGGTGGCTCAGTGGTGGCTTGGTGGGGTCCTGGGTTCGAATCCCACCAAGGACAACATCTGCAAGGAGTTTGTATGTTCTCCCCGTGTTTGCGTGGGCTTCCTCCGGGTACTCCGGTTTCCTCCCACACTCCAAAGATATACTGATAGGGAATTTAGATTGTGAGCCCCATCGGGGACAGTGATGAAAATGTGTGCAAAACTGTAAAGCGCTGCGGAATATGTTAGTGCTATATAAAGATTATTATTATTAATGTAAAGAAATGACTCTTTATAATGCTTCATGTTATTATACCCAATGCTTATACCATAGTACCTTTTTTATATTTCTTCTTTATTAAAATTTGTGAGGAAGAGGTATTAATCAAATGTGATGATGTAGTCAGGATCAAAAACACATTTCCCCCTTAATACCAAAAAATATTGTTTTATGAAATAATTCATTTATCAAAACCAAAATGAAAAATAATTAATTTATAAATTGTGTGAATATTATACTTGCTTTATACCTTTTATTTGTCTGAATATGTGTAACCATTAAAATTAATTTGAATATCAATATTATTCTTTGGGAAAATTAATTTAAATGAAGATTTTCTTCATAAACCATTTTGATGTGTGATTGCACTTATCCATAATTAACTAAATCAAGAAATAATTACTAAAGAAATATAGAAATATATTTTGTGTGGATAATATTTCGCTATATATCTTAATATTCTAATAATTTAGCCGATCTGCATATTTCTCCTAAAAATAAAGGTTTTTGGTTTTTTTTCCTTGCATCCAGAATCCTGAGGCCTCACATACATCAAACGTATCACATCCTAAGCAGCTGCTCATACATGCATCTGTAATCTGTCACTCAGACTGTGTCACATATAAGTTCACACCACAGATTCCACATACGAAGGTGTGATGAATACATGTATTTTAACCCAAATTATAGTATGCTAATGATCAATGCGCATTGTAAACTATTAAATTTAGTATCTTAATATTTCCTTAAATATTCCCCAAATACACATAACATAAAAATATGTGGAATTAGGCTGGTTTCACATTTGCTTTTTTTGCGCTGGAAAAAAACGCATACGTGCGCATGCGTTTTTTTCCCCTATACTTAACATGGGCGCGCATATGTCCGCATTGGTAAGCGCACGTATGCATTTTTCGTGCGCTGCGTTTTTTTGTGGTGTGCGATTTTATTTTCCAGACGCTACGTGTTGCATTTTTTGGTCCGCCCAACCACTTCAAAAAAGCGCATGCGCACGTATGTGCACATTTTGCGCTAAAAAAGACCATTATGGCCTATGGATGCGCATACGTGCGCACTGGTAAGTGCATGTATGCGTTTTTTTAGCGTTGCATTTTTTTATTGGTGTCCACTATTTAGACAAGTTATAAAATTCCAAAGTCCAAAAAAAAAAGTCTATATAAAGGAAGTGTCTGCCAACACTGTACCACAACTACAGACAGATTGGAGAGCAGACATTCATCAACGAACCCATCTTCTATCAGCGTCAAGAATGTGAGTATTATTATATCGTATGCCTGTCCTTTTTAAATTGTGTATGTACTAATGCTTTTTATTATTTTTACACGCAGTATGTCTTCGGAATCAGAATATTCCCCATCCCGGCAGGAATTGGCGCAAGCAGACCGTGAGGTGATTATTTTCGTGCATCTGGTAAGTATATCTGCTGCTACTCCAAATCTCTAATTTTTTTTTTTTTGAAGACATCGTCATCTTCTGCGGACGTGACTACTGAGGGCGAACAGCAGGAGCAGCAAAGCCAAGTCCCGGTGGTGATACGGAATGTATGTATCAAATGATTTCTAATGTTCTTTATTTTTTATCTTCTATATTTCATCATTTCTGTATTTTTTTTTGTTAACTTTTTATTCAATTTAAATTTGATTATTCTAATGAATGTGTTTTGTCTAGGTTCCTCAACGGGATGAAGACGTCTACCTGGATAATGAGCAGCACATCGGCCTGGTCCAGGAGCGTGCCCCGTTGTGGGACAGCCGTAAACGGCTGTACAAGGACAATGTGGTGACCCGGCGGCTATGGAATGAGGTGGCCGCAGCGTTGATGGATGGCTGGGACAGCGCCACTGCATCCTCCAAAAAGGTGTTTAGTAAGTATTTCCCTGCTCTGTTATGGTGCATTGACTATTGTCCTTGATGTCACTGTTGGGTTTCGTGCTAGATATATTCTAGCAGGAAACCCAACAAGTGTCATCGGGCTCGACAATGACTGCTTTGAGTATTGTCTTGCTGTATTGTGCCGTATTGACTATTGTCCTTGATGTCACTGTTGGGTTTCATGCTAGATATATTCTAGCAGGAAACCCAACAGTGTCATCGGGCTCGACAATGACTGCTTTGAGTATTGTCTTGCTGTATTGTGCCATATTGACTATTGTCCTTCATGTCACTGTTGGGTTTCATGCTAGATATATTCTAGCAGGAAACCCAACAGTGTCATCGGGCTCGACAATGACTGCTTTGAGTATTGTCTTGCTGTATTGTGCCGTATAGACTATTGTCCTTGATGGCACTGTTGAGTTTCGTGCAAGATATATTCTAGCAGGAAACCCAACAGTGTCATCGGGCTTGACAATGACTGCTTTGCGTATTGTCTTGCTGTATTGTGCCGTATTGACTATTGTCCTTGATGGCACTGTTGGGTTTCGTGCTAGATATACTCTAGCAGGAAACCCAACAGTGTCATCGGGCTCGACAATGACTGCTTTGAGTATTGTCTTGCTGTATTGTGCCGTATTGACTATTGTCCTTGATGGCACTGTTGGGTTTCGTGCTAGATATATTCTAGCAGGAAACCGAACAGTGTCATCGGGCTCGACAATGACTGCTTTGAGTATTGTCTTGCTGTATTGTGCCGCATTGACTATTGTCCTTGATGGCACTGTTGGGTTTAGTGATAGCATATGTTGTGCATCAAAAACCGAAGTTTTTTTTTTTTTTCCAACAGTGGACAAAGTCCGATCACGTTGGCGCTCAATCAAGGACCGCTTCAACAGTGATGTTCGTGCTGAGGGCCAGGTTCCCAGTGGATCTGCGTCAAGGACAAGAACCAGATACCGTTACTATCACGCATTGCAGTTCCTAAGACCTGTCCTTGCCACCAGAGCGTAAGTATTATAACTTTTTTTTTTTTTTTTTTTAATCTGTGATTTTCTACTCCACAGCTGATGCTTCTTGTAAAGGCATGATAGTAATGATTTACCTTTCTTCAACAGCACCTGGAGCAGCACCCTGCAACCTGGCCCTGGAGCGGTCCTTCATCGGACGTCCTCTGACCCGTCCCAGCCATCCGACAGCCAGGAAGCATCTTGCAGGTCAGCCACACAGACATCTGGTGACCAGGAAGCTGGGCCATCAGGTGTTCCCCTGTCCCAGGTCTCTGCCACTGGTTATGCGGGCACTACCCGCCAGCGGCAGAGGGCCTTGGACAGGAATGTCTTGCCCGAGTTTATGCACTTGAGAGAGGCCTTTAATGCCAGCCTCAAGTCGCTGTCCGACAGAGTGGAAAGCGGTTTTGCACTCATGGAACGTGGTTTTAACCACTTTGAACACCGCTTCAATTCTGTGGAACAGCGCCTTGACCGTCTGGAGGCCAACCTCAACAGACCAGCGCACCATTTTTTTAGTAAGATTGAAAAGGGCATGGTGGAACACCTTAGTTCTGAGCAACAGCTGAATGTGCTGCATGCCTGCAACAATGCTTTCTTGCAGGCTATGCAGCATAATCGGTACGGGCAGCAGTCAGTAGTGGCATTTCCACCTGTGCCACCATTGACTCGCTTCACCTCACTACCGACTTGTGCTGCATACCACTGCACCTCTATTCAAAGCCAGGACACCCACCGTTACACCACCACAAGTCTGAGTGCAGCTGGTCAGTTCACCAACACCACCATGGCAAGCGCTGCTCCTGTCTGGAGCACCACCGCCACCCCATGCATGCTTGGAGCACAGCCACCACTCCGCAAATGTGGAACAGCCCTGCCGCTACAACATGTAGTAGCCCTGCCACCACCACTCCGCAAACTTGGACCATCACTGCTGCCACCAGTCCTCCTGCAAGGACGAGCACTGCCACCGCCACCACTGAGCATCAGCAGCAGCCACCACAGCAGCAGCAGCAGCCACCACAGCAGCAGCAGCCACCACAGCAGCAGCAGCAGCCACCACAGCAGCAGCAGCCAGAGCAGCAGCCACAGCAGCAGCAGCCACAGCTTCAGATGGGCGACCTAGATTCAATATTTGCACCAAGTTCAAGGCGCAATCAAGCAAGGCGGGCATTGGGCCCAAGTAGGTCCAGGCAGTCAAGTTTGCGGAGACAAGCACTTCGGACCAATGTCCCTGAACCTCTTTCCTCTCCTCCAAGTGCTTCGAGTTCAATTCCCATCACTGGACTCCCTTCCCCCACAAGTTTTTCTGCCCCTTCCCCTAGAACACCTTCTTCAACAGTTAGTTCTGCATCTTCCCTGCACACCCCCAACTTGAAACCATCTGCCCCCAAACGCAGAAAAAAATAAAGTTTTTGTTAAATATTTCTTGTTCACAATAAATTTCCAATTTCTGGTTCACCATAACAAAGTTTGATTAATATTTTTGGCGCCGCTCACACACACTGCGCCGTACACCCAATGCGACTTAAACTTGGCAAGGTGTCATAAAAAGTGTTTGGAGGATTGTCTGTTTTTAACATCCTCATTTCACTTATTGTGATTCTAGGCAAGGTGATTCTAGGCAAAGGGGATTATTGATATACCTTGTAATTGACAACATACTCTTGTGTTTAGAATCCACTGATGGGTAAAATACACGTCATCGGTTAATATGTTACCTACCAAGGCCTAGTAGAATAACTAGCGTTTTACTGACTAGGATCTGGTTTCAAGAAACACAAACTGTTGAAACTAGGTAAAAAAAAGGCGAGTTTCTTTAATTTAAAAATGAATGAATCTACAACTTGTTTTCCACTGGTTGGACAAGTTTTATTTGAAACAAATTATGTTTCAGGAAACCCGATCCTAACAAAGTCGCTCATTGTCATAATCATAACTATTTATCAATCATGGCCAGGTTAATACACAGATCATATTTCATGCACCTTTGCATACCAATATATTTAACACAGACTAGCGATGCTGCATTTTAACTTGTGTATTTACCTGCACAGGTGTGAGAACATCATGAATTCACAGGTATACATGGGAAGTTTTTTATTTTATTGGAGTGTAAATAAAAAAATTTGTGCACTCGGTACTGGTATCAAATAAGGTTTTTTATTAACAAACACAAACAAATTTTTATTAACAAACACAAACATTATTACACCATTTTATCTTGCCAGTGCACCCGTCCTACATCAGAACTAAAGTAGGCCGCAAATTGGTCCCTCATTTGGCCAACTTCAACGGATGACCTGAGAGGGTGCTGAGTGAATTCAGGCAATGGGTTAGGAGCAGCATCATCCAGTTCAAAGGTCGGGTGCTCTTTAGCCATCACAAAATTATGTAGAACCACACATGCCTTCACCACCTCATTGACTGTTTGAAGTTTAAGATTTATGGCTGTGCCGAGAATTCGCCATCTTGAGACAAGAATCCCAAAAGCACACTCGACAGTTCTTCTGGCCCTGGTCAGCCTGTAATTAAAAATTTTTTTGGTGTGGTCCAAGTCACGGCTGGAGTAGGGTTTAAGTAAGTTTGCACACATTTGAAAAGCCTCATCCCCAACCATTACAAAGGGCAGTGGCGGAGCTTCGGTGTGAGGAAGAGGCCGTGGTATAGGGAAATTAAATTGGTTGCCATACAACCTCCGGCCCATGTCTGAGTTTTTAAAAGCCTGTGAGTCATTACCACAGCCAAATGCTCCAATGTCCACTGCTACAAACATACATCCGGCATCCACAATGGCCATGAGTACTATTGAAAAGTACTTTTTGCAATTATAGTACTCCGATCCAGTTCTTTTGGGTTTGATGATCCGTATGTGTTTTCCATCAACAGCTCCCAAACAGTTGGGGAAATTGCATACTGTCCAGAATTTGTCAGCAATTTCCATCCACTTTTCAGCGGTGGGCAGGGGCATAATTTCTGGGCAAAGAACATTCCAGAGAGCCTGGCAGGTGTCTGCAACAATTCCAGACAAGGTAGAGATTCCAATACGGTACTGGAAGTGTAGTGAAGATATGGTTTCTCCAGTAGCCAGGAATCTGTGAACAGAGAAAGAAGTAAAATTAATATTTCTGTATATTATTTTGTAAAACTATAAAATAAAATATTAGTACATTCACGAAAAATAATTACCAAAGGTTTTGAATACTACATGTAAAAATAAAACAATCAGACACCACCCCTTGGTTTTGAAATATTACGTACCGTAATGTCACCAGTAGCCGTTCCTCAGGAGGAATCGCACGAAGGAGCTGTGTGTCCTGTCTCCGGATGGATTGTTGGACACGAGCAAGCAAATCACTGAAGCTTTCCTGGGACATCCGGATATAATCTGTAAATTTCCCTGGGTTTGCCTGTAGCTCACTGTAGAGGGTGTGGTATGCCCCACGGCTCTCCCGGAGTTCAACAATAGGATGTATCCACATACGCCGACGCTGCCATCTTCGCTGCCTCTCTCTCTTCCTTTGTTCATGGCAAGCAACTGCATAAGCCTGAGCCATCGCGATGTCCAAATCCAAGTTGAAGTGAAAACTCTTCCAGCGCAGATCCATGTTGACACGAGAACAATCAAGCAAATGTGAAGAATACTGTAGACAGAGTCTATATTTTAACATACCACACCCACACTGACGTACCATTGGTCGTGTGTATTGCCTTTTTTTTTTTTTTGGGTGAGGAAAAAAAATGTGTAAAAAAACGCAAACGCACTAAAAACGCACAAAAAACCGCATACAAACGCATAAAAACGCTGCTTTTTTACTGCATGCGCATAAAAATGCTTGAAAAAAATGCAGCATTTGTATGCGTTTTTTTAATGCGTTTTTTTGCGCAAAAAACACGCTGCAAAAAAAAGCAAGTGTGAAATTAACCTTAGCTATACACTTGAAACTTTAGGCCTAGTAAAAAAATTCATTTGATTTGCAAAAGCTGAGACCCCCTTAAAAATTATTTTCACTAAAGAACAGGGACATGATATACTTATTATTAGAACAAGGTTCAGATTTCACATGCTGTGGTTTGTCATGTCAAGCCATGCAATAAAGGCATACACACAGAACACATTTAAAATGCGGTTAGTTATTTTCTTTTAAGTGTTAAATATATAAAATCATGCAATTATTGCAACTTCCTGTGGAAATAAAGGCATAAATCCTTGAAAGAGTATTTTTCCCGATTAAGTCCTGCTTTGAAATGAAATTTCTAAGGAAAAATAAAAGAGAAGGTTAATATCATATTCGTCCAGAAACAAACCAATTGCAATATCCTATACTGGAGTAAATTTTATTTCCACTACAAAATACAGTTCTACAATCTCTACTTCTACAAACACTCTATATATACAGTATGAATATGTATATCTGCAAAACAATAGAACTATGGAATTATACTCTATAAAATAATTACATATAACTGACTAATACATTGTATAACACTTTTACACAACATATAATTATATCCTGCAAAGTTCTTGCTATTTTGAAGCTGATGGATCCTCTGAGCAAAGTGTTCAGTTTACAGACCATGATGTCATTCACCACCTGCTTCTGTCTGTCAAATTCCACCATCTTTTTTACAGAAAGAAGATCAGAATTTTTCTTAACTCAATCTGTGAAGTTTTTTCGGTGGTCTGCATCATTTCATACAGTATAAAGCGAACGTCTGATTTTCTTCGTTCTTCATAGATTTGATTACTTAGTTTTGCAGGCTTTGATAATACAGGCTTCTGATAAGATTTTACTCTGCCTGTCTTTACAAAATTAGCACAATTTACTTTCCTTTCACGATTCTCGTGTTTTCTGGCAAAATCAAGGGATTGCGCACATTCAAATAAAGAATCTTTTTGTGACCCAATAACACGAGATGCAGGATTTAGAAAACCAAATTTGCTTACAAAACTCTTAATCATGGACTTTGTTTTGACATTTTCAAAGAGCATTCTGTACAAGCGGTCAAATATTGACATATATATAAACGTACATTCTTTCCGACCAATCCTTAATTTTTGAAGAATATTAATATCTGGATAATTTTCATTTGATGCACAAAAAAATCAGAATTTTTAGTTCGTCTTTAACATTTAAATTCACATGTGTTTCACCAGATATAATTAAAGATAATCGCCTGGAAAAGTTTACAGGGATCCACATTTTAAATAACTGATTCCTTTCCTCGTTACTCAAATCAAATTTGTCAACACAGCTTTCAAAAACCTCAGAGTTTCTACAAACATGGATTTTGTTATCATATGCAGGAATGATCTTGCATATTTTTAACAAATTTTTTCTTACTTTATTTTGGAGTTGGGACTCAGAGTGATCTATTCTTAGTGGTACATCTTTCCCTGGTACGTCCTCTACGTCAGTTCTGAAGTCTCCTCCTACTTCTCCATCTTGTTCCACGTCTGCAAGGTCACCTTCAATGGCTGCTGCTATTTGTAACTGCTTTTCTACATTACAATGAATCTCAGGAACATCACTATTTTCCTTTACACAACAATCATTTTTGGATTTCTCTTACATAAATTTGTGGAATACATCTACCATTTGTAAAATATTTTTTAATTTCTCTCCTTCTCTACTAAAGGTCAATAGCTTAGAATCTAACTTTAGATTTTCCACTTCACATTGTGCATATAGCTGAGCCATAAAACGTCTACATTAGACTCGTCTACAGACTTAAAATTCAATTTACTTTGCTTAGAAAAAGAAGTAATGACATCCATTTTTCTTACCTTGAGATATCTCAGCTTGTAGTTCCCTTGATGGACAACGATGGGCTCTTGTCTTCACACGTCTACCTTGTAGTACTTCTCAATCCATCTGGCAATTCTTAGTCCTCACTTCTAGGTTCTGTCTGATTCTTGTGACTTGTACATAGTAGTGGAGTTCCTGATAACTTGCACATATGACGTTAGCAAAGTTCATTAAAATTCTCCCTTTTGGGCAAGTTGAGGGAAATCCGCAAAAAGTACAAAAAATTCAGATCTGGCTGGCTCTCCAATGTAAAAAAATGCGTATCCTGTATAATATTCAGGACTAGTTACCAGATGACAATGTTCTTGTTATGAGCGGTGGAACGCACTAAATAAAATTAAAATAAAGTGCGTTCACCGCTCGGGGTCCACCGTGCGGTAGATGGAGTAACCGCTGCTAAAAGAGGCAGGGCACTCAGGCGGTAATGTGCACAGGGTTTTAGCTGCACCCAGTGCACTAAAGCAGACTCTGTTTTATGCACAGAGCTGCCAACAAAAACCTAAATAACGCTGAGTCTGTATAGGGTCACAGACTTCAGCGATGTGGACACGGTATTAAAAGGTCACAGAAATAGCCTTAAACACCAGGACTATCCCCTCTAGACTTACCGTAGAAAATAGGATACAGGACGTCGCAACTGCGAGTGCCCGAACAGCTGCTACCGCAGCGCGGCGTGAACTGAGCCGCAGAAGAGACACCGCTACGCTGGCAGCGCGATGCAGGACGCTTAGCTTCTGGCAAAGCTGAAGCTAGGGCGCGCTGGCACTAATACTGGCTGAACTCAAACACTCACACAAACGTAATAACTAGAGTTGAGCGAAACTGGTCGAAAAAATTCAAAAGTCGCCGACTTTCGCCAAAGTCGGGTTTCATGAAACGAAACCTGACCTTAGCGTGAGGTCAGCCACGAGGTCGACGACTTTAGCGCCAAAGTCGCGTTTCAAAAGATGCTTGAGCGCCCTTTTTGCAGCCAATCAGGAAGAACGGACACTGTGGGCAACGTGATGACATAGGCAGCAGTCCCCACCATCTTGGAGAAGGGCATGCAAGTGATTGGCTTGCTTTGTGGGGCGTCACAGGGGGTATAAAAGGGCGGGGACGCCGACCGCCATGTTACTCATGCTGATCTCAAAATAGGGAGAGCTGCTGCTGCTGCTGATTCTGTAGGGAGAGCGTTAGGCAGGGAAGAAGATACCAAAAACTGATTCTGCTGCTAGCGATTTTGCCTGTACAACACACCAGTCACTGTGCAGTGCAAGGGGAGGCTATATTTTGGTGCATCAGCTCTGTTGGTTATTAGGCTGCCTTTTAAGGCTACCTGGTAGCTGCATTGCTGTGTGCACACTGCTGAGCAAACTGCTTTTTTCAAAGCAATCCAGATTTTATTGTTTTGTCCTTGTGAGTTACTGAGCATTCATTTTTCACACACCGTACAGCGGTGCACGCTCCTCTCTCAGTACCGTGTAACGGCTGTTATCATGGCCACAGTGAAGCTATCTGTGTGTGACTCTGTAAGGATACGTCGAGGAGTTGTTCCGTACTTACAGACCTCCACCTTATAGTTTTGTCTGGTTTTCAAACAGTGTAGTATATTTGCTGTTTGATTACCTTCAAAACTATAGAGAGACAGCGTGTGTCAGTCCGTATCCTAAAACACGGAGCTTGACAATTTTACAGACACCGGACAGCGGTGTACGTGCACGCTCCTCTCTCAGTATCGTGTAACGGCTGTTATCACAGCCACAGTGAAGCTATCTGTGTGTGACTCTGTAAGGATAAGTAGAGGAGTTGTTCAGTTCTTACAGACCTCCACCTTATAGTTTTGCCTGGTTTTCAAACAGTTTAGTATATTTGCTGTTTGATTACCTTCAAAACTATAGAGAGACAGCGTGTGTCAGTCCGTATCCTAAAACACGGAGCTTGACAATTTTACATACACCGGCAGCGGTGTACGCGCACGCTCCTCTCTCAGTACCGTGTAACGGCTCTTATCACGGCCACAGTGAAGCTATCTGTGTGTGACTCTGTAAGGATAAGTCGAGGAGTTGTTCCGTTCTTACAGACCTCCACCTTATAGTTTTGTCTGGTTTTCAAACAGTTTAGTATATTTGCTGTTTGATTACCTTCAAAATTATAGAGACACAGCGTGTGTCATGCCGTATCCTAAAACACGGAGCTTGACAATTTTACATACACCGGACAGCAGTGTACGTGCACGCTCCTCTCTCAGTACCGTGTAACAGCTGTTATCATGGCCACAGTGAAGCTATCTGTGTGTGACTCTGTAAGGATAAGTCGAGGAGATGTTCCGTTCTTACAGACCTACACTCTAGGGAGATTCCAATCCTGCCCTGTCCTATATAACATTTTTCACACCAGCCAAATTCAGCCTGTGATACAGCGGTGTGATATACACTGAGCCTGACACAATACATCAGTGTCCAGAAGCGTGTAAGGACATACCATTTCTCCCGTCCTATATAACATTTTTCACACCAGCCAAATTCAGCCTGTGATATACACTGGGCCTAACACAATACATCAGTGTCCAGAAGTGTGTAAGGACATACCATTTCTCCCGTCCTATATAACATTTTTCACACCAGCCAAATTCAGCCTGTGATACAGCGGTGTGATATACACTGGGTCTGACACAATACATCAGTGTCCAGAAGTATGTAAGGACATACCATTTTTCCCGTCCTATATAACATTTTTCACACCAGCCAAATTCAGCCTGTGATACAGCGGTGTGATATACACTGGGCCTGACACAATACATCAGTGTCCAGAAGTGTGTAAGGACATACCATTTCTCCTGTCCTATATAACATTTTTCACACCAGCCAAATTCAGCCTGTGATACAGCGGTGTGATATACACTG
Source organism: Dendrobates tinctorius (assembly GCF_039654945.1). Classification (NCBI taxonomy): domain Eukaryota; kingdom Metazoa; phylum Chordata; class Amphibia; order Anura; family Dendrobatidae; genus Dendrobates; species Dendrobates tinctorius. Next base: position 1,036,338 of record NW_027361763.1, on the reverse strand, counting down.
GGTCTGACACAATACATCAGTGTCCAGAAGTGTGTAAGGACATTCCATTTCTCCCGTCCTATATAACATTTTTCACACCAGCCAAATTCAGCCTGTGATACAGCGGTGTGATGTACACTGGGCCTGACACAATACATCAGTGTCCAGAAGTGTGTAAGGACATACCATTTCTCCCGTCCTATATAACATTTTTCACACGAGCCAAATTCAGCCTGTGATACAGCGGTGTGATATTCACTGGGCCTGACACAATACATCAGTGCCCAGAAGTGTTTAAGGACATTCCATTTCTCCCATCCTATATAACATTTTTCACACCAGCCAAATTCAGCCTGTGATACAGTGGTGTGATATACACTGGGCCTGACACAATACATCAGTGTCCAGAAGTGTGTAAGGACATTCCATTTCTCCCGTCCTATATAACATTTTTCACACCAGCCAAATTCAGCCTGTGATACAGTGGTGTGATATACACTGGGCCTGACACAATACATCAGTGCCCAGAAGTGTTTAAGGACATTCCATTTCTCCCGTCCTATATAACATTTTTCACACCAGCCAAATTCAGCCTGTGATACAGTAGTGTGATATACACTGGGCCTGACACAATACATCAGTGTCCAGAAGTGGTAGGAGAATTAAATTCTCCCCTGTCCTATATACACCTTGTACCTTGTTTTACAGTTCCATATCGTTGGTGGAATTGTGAGTACATTTTTCAAAAAAATGAGGAAGAGTGGTGTAAGAGGCCGTGTTAGTGGGCGGCGGTTGCCAGCTGGTAATGATGGCGTTGGTGTTGGATCTGCTGGTAGTGGCAAAAGCAAAATAACACCTAATGCAGGAAGTGTTGAGCCTGCGTCATCGTCTGGCTCCACAAGGCCTCGAAGGCTCCCTTTTCTGGGAGTAGGTAAACTGCTTTTAAAGCCGGAGCTTCAGGAACAAGTTTTGGCCTACATTGCTGACTCTGCCTCCAGCTCTATCGCCTCCTCTTCTAAACTTTTAAAAAATAAAAGCACTGAGTCGTCTTTGGAGGCTCATGGTCATGAACCACACCTTTCTTTGTGTCCTTCACCCCAACCAAAATTGAAGGATGCGGCAGGCCACACTACAGATTACTCCATGGAGCTGTCTTCACATACCATGCCTGGGTTATCAAGTGAAATGGAGAATTACCCAGGCCAAGATGAATCTGACATGGATTGCACTGATGCACAGCCACTGATGATTCTGCTGGTACATTCACTCAGAGCACGACATTGTCCTCGCAGTGTACTGAGCCAGATTCTGACCCTGATGAAACTCAGGTGCTCCTTCCCGCATACTATACCACCGTACACGGTGACACAGAGGAAGGTGCACATGACATTAAAGAGGAGGTGATGGATGACCCAGTTGTTGACCCAGATTGGCATCAATTGGGGGAAGAGGGTGCCGCTGCCAGTAACTCAGAAGAGGAGGAGGAGCATCCGCAGCAGGCATCGACATCGCAACAGCTGTTATCTGGCAGGCACGGAGCAGTCCAAAACCGGGTTACAAAAAGCAAAAAAGTTGCTGGACTGCTTGGCCAGACGGTCAAAATAACACAGCGTGCAAGGACGCAAAATGTCTTCCATAGTAGGAAGAGTGTAGTGTGGCACTTTTTTGAACAAAATCCTAATGATCAGGCAAAGGTTATCTGTAAGAAGTGCGCAAAGACCTTTAGCTGAGGGAAAAATCTGAAAAATTTGAATACCAGTTGCATGCTTAGACATTTAACCACCATGCACTTGCAAGCATGGATGGAACACCAAACCTCAAGTACCACATGTGCAAATGCTCCCAAAGAAGGCAGTCAGCAACGCTACATTGTTTCCCCCACTGTAAGCCCACCGGTTAGCACAGCAGCAAATGTTGAGGTGTCGTTGCAAGTCCAAAGCTGTCAGGGAATCACAATGTTATATCAACGAAAGACTGAATCTAGGCCATCAGAAACAACACCAACTCCATCACCATCATCAACCCTCTCGCAGTCCGCCCTGTCCACCGCTAGTTCCACCATAGGCAGCTCTCAAGTCCAGCTCACCCTGTCAGAGACTATGAGTAGGACAAGAAAGTACTCATCCTCTCATCTGCGTACACTGGGTTTGAACGCCCACATAGCCAAACTAATCTCGTTAGAGATGATGCCCTATCGGTTCGTGGAAAGCGCAGCTTTCCGCGAACTCATGGCCTACGCAGTACCACGCTATGAACTACCCAGTCACCACTTCTTTTCTCGTAAAGCCATCCCAGCCCTCCACCTTCATGTGAAGGACCGCATTGTCCATGCACTCAAGCAATCAGTGAGTGGAAAGGTGCACCTCACAACTGATGCATGGTCCAGTAGGCATGGCCAGGGCCGTTACGTGTCCATCACTGCGCACTGGGTTAATGTGGTGGATGCAGGGTCCACAGGGGACAGCGGTGGTGGGACAGTGCTGCCTAGCCCACGGTATAGGAAACAGTTGGCTGTCGGCATTCGACCCTCCTCCTCCAGAAGCGAAAGCTTGTCCCCAGAGCGCAGTCGCAGCAGCACTCCATCCGCAGCTGCCAGTGTTGCACACGAGGTGTCCCCCTATCGATCAGCTAGTGGAAAGCATCAGCAGGCTGTGTTGAAGATGATGTGTTTGGGCGACAGACACACCGCGGAGGTACTGGCTGACTACTTTCAGCAACAAACTGAGTCATGGCTGGGCAGTCTACATCTTGAGGCAGGCAAGGTAGTTAGTGATAACGGCCGTAATTTTGTGGCTGCCATAGCCCTTTCAAAACTCAGACACATACCTTGCTTGGCTCACACCTTGAACCTGGTGGTGCAGTGGTTCCTCAATAATTATCCGGAGTTAACAGGCCTGCTCCAGAAGGTTCGAAAACTGTGCTCGCACATCCGCCGGTCGCCCGTACACTCCAGTCGTATGCAGAAGCTGCAGCGATTGCTACACCTTCCCAAGCACCGGCTAATTATCGACGTTACAACAAGGTGGAACTCCACTCTGCACATGGTTGAGTGGCTGTGCGAACAGAGGCAGGCTGTAATGCATTTGTGGGAGGATACCCGGACAGGCACCTTGAGGGCAGACATGGAGTTGACCGGTGTGCAGTGGTCAAAGCTGAAAGACCTCTGTAAAGTCCTTCAGTGTTTTGAGGAATGCACATGGCTGGTAAGCGCAGACGACGCCATCATAAGCATGAGCATCCCAATTATGCGTCTGCTCATGCAAACTTTGACGCACATTAAGGAGCAGGCGTCTGCAGCCGCGGTTGACAAGGAGGAAGAGGAGGAGGGAATCCTTGATGACTGTCAGCCATTGTCTGCTCCGGGACCTCTCCTGGACGAGGTGGAGGAAGAAGAGGAAGAGGAGGAGGAGGGTGATGATGGGGATGATTATTTAGGGGAGGAGGATGCTTCTCGTGTGTCCAGAGAAAATGTTGGGATGACAAGGTCTGGTACAGGGTTTGTGCGTGACTGGAGGGATGTGGATTTGCCAGAAAGTGCTCCTCCACCCAGCAGTCGCACTGCATCATTGACACCGGGAACATTGGCCCACATGTCAGATTATGCCTTGCAGATCCTAAAAAGGGACCCCCGCATTGCCAAAATTATGAACGATGATGACTACTGGTTGGCCAGCATCCTGGATCCACGCTATAAAGGCAAATTCCATAACATCATGCCACAGGAGAACCTTGACCCAATATTGGCTAACAAACAAGCAACTCTGGTAAACAGGTTGGTTGAGGCATTCCCAGCACACAGCAGCGGTGATGGTTCTCACGTGAGCCGTAGGGGCCTGGGGCAGCTTGGAAGAGGTGTTCATGGTGCACACATCAGAAGTGGCGTTGAAGGAAGGGGTTTCATGACCATGTTGTGGATTGATTTTTCAAGTCCTCCTCAAACGACTGGCAATACTGCATCGATGGAAAGTGACAGGAGACTGCACTTGTCAACTATGGTTATAAACTACTTTTCCTCCCATGTCGATGTTCTCCCTCACAGGTCATTCCCCTTTGACTATTGGGCCGCTAAACTGGACACCTGGCCTGAATTGGCACAATATGCGTTACAGGAGCTCGCTTGCCCAGCTGCAAGTGTGCTATCGGAAAGTGTCTTCAGTGCTGCTGGATCAATCCTGACAGAAAAAAGGACCCGTCTGTCGACCCAAAATGTGGATGATCTAACCTTCATTAAAATGAACCATGTATGGGTTTCCAAGGATTTTGTCCCACCTTCCCCTGATGACACATAGGTTGACAGAAAAATGGCTTGCTTTGGTCCTCCTCTTCCTGGGACTTGACCAATTTCGCATTTTGCATCAGCTGAATGTCCAACATCAACATATGCCACTTTGTAAACCTCCCTAACTGGGCTGCCTCCCCCCCATGGCCGGGGTCACCACCTAGCGTACGCAACAGTGCGAGTGCCGTTGCCCTGGACAGGTGGGTAGGCCTACTCTTGGGCGCGGGCACTGGCACAGGGTCTCTCATAGTGCAATCAAGTGTCTCTGATGGTGGGGGTGCACACCCACAGTCAGACACACCGCCATACTATGAGGGGCCCAGTGCCAGTACCGACGCCCACGAGTGGGCCCCCCTTGCTTGGGCAGGGCCCCAGCATTTGCAATCTTTACCTCTCCCTGCTCCTCCGCTGTGTAGTCTGGGCTGTCAAATCCATACTGTGCCTGACACCGTCTGAGCCTGCCTCCTGATCTATAGACATATATTTTTAATGTTATGCTATCCATACATGTTATCCGGTGATACGGTACCCTTTCTCACCTTTGTGCAATCACGTGTAATCCATACTGGGCCTGAGAACGGCTGGTGAGCTGTTAAGCAAGCTACAGCACCTGTGGTTTGCACACATAAGTTTTTCATTTTTTCCGGAATGACGGTTAGGCCGGAGTCACACTAGCGATTAAATCGGACGAATGCAATGCGATAAAAAATCGCATTGCATTCGTCCCAATGTTATTCTATGGGGCAGCTCACATCATGCGTTTTTTTTGCGGATCCGATCCTCGGACCGAGACAATCCCAGCATGCTGCGATTGTCACCGATTTTCGGATTCGCCTATGCAAGTCTATGGATGTGATAAAAAAACGCATGGAAAACGCACCACACGTGTGACTTGCGATTAAATCGCACGAGTTCTCCAGGTCTACAGGATAGAGCATCAGGCATTGGCATTGGATGTCATTTTGATGCTTAGATGCGAATAAAATCGGAAATTCTGATGACAGACGGATTCCTGGACCAGAAATCTTTGTGCGATTTCGTACCGTTAAAATGGGACCGATTTTTTAATGGTTGTGTGTGACTCCAGCCTTAGGCCTAATTCCGGAACTGCGGTTGTCATGCACTTACTGGGAAATCATCGTTCGCGGGTAATAATTGTAATCCCAGATCCCCATCACTAACGGTGTTCAGCGGGTTATCTGCACCTGTAAGCGACACATGCTGGCCCTTTCAGTGTAACGCGCATGCAGCCACGGACATGTAAGGCCTTGACACACCAGTTATTGGCCAATCTCGCGTGCCAGAGCCTCGCGTGTCCCTCTAGTAAGCTGGACGCGGAACGAGGTGGCATGACAGAGTCTCGTTCGTTAACGGAATTAAGCTTGCAATGTGTGCATCTTTTCGGTGGCTGGATGGTTGAGGTTGCCCGTGTTGAGTCCAATTACGCCGCAGGCTCCACTCCTGGTGATGCCCTTCTGGACATTCCTTTAAGGTTCAGCTTTGCAACCATACTGCCCACGTAAAACAAACACTTTGCCTTCATGGATGCTGTTTGGAGGGTCGTGACTCGTGGGAATAACGCCACCCAATCAGTTAACCTGCTAGAGAGATCCTTCGTTGCTCCCAAGCATGACATCACACTCCCTAGGAGAAAGGTAATTCCACTGTGGCGACCGTACTCCAGGGGGCGCCACAAGTGCACTGATGTCCAGCTACTGCTCGATGATTCTGCTGGTACATTGACCCAGACCACTACATTCCCCTCGCACTCTACACAGCCTGAATCTGACCCTGATGAAACTCAGGTTACCCTTCCCATATACTGTTCCACCTTAAACAGTGACAAAGAGGAAGCTGCAGATGAAAGTGCAGGTTACTTGAGCAGGTGGGGGGCATACTCATGGGCTATGGCGCTGGCACAGGGCCCCTCATAGTGCGCAAAAGTGTCTCTGCCGGTGGGAGGGCCCAACCGGCACACCTGGCCCACCCGCCATCAGACACACCGCCGCACACCGCCGTACTGTGAGGGGCCCTGTGCCAGTGCCGTCGCCAACGAGTGGTCCCCCCTGCTTGCTCCGGATCATAGCACTTGCAAAGTTGAAATACTTACCTCTCCCTGCTCCACCGTCATGACGTCTTCCGCGTGTCCTGACAGTGATATTCTGATCAGAGAGCGCAATGACATCACGTCTGTACGCCCTCTGCCTAAACAGCCAAGTGCAGTGAGATGGAAGATGGGGACGATGAGGAGTCCAGACTAGTACAGGGATTCCCTAGCGAGGAGACTTATTTAATTGTTTTCAATGTTGGGACAGCAATTTTTGGGGAGCACTATACTCTGGAGAATGCTATATTGGGCCCACCATACACTGGAGCATTCCAAAGGTGGACATCAGACACTGGAGTAGCATTTACAGGGCCCATTATACACTAGAGCATTAGAAATGGGGCCCATTATATATGGAGCATTATTTGGGCCCATAAGACAGTGGAGCTTTATCCATGGGGACCAACATATACTGTAGCATTATGTGGAGCTCATCATATACTGTTTCAAACATTATATGGGACCAATGATTCTGTATGGAGAAGTAGATGGGCCTCATTACTCTGTATAGCGCACTATGCGGTGGCTATAATACTGTATCGAGTAATATACTGTCCGTTTTTGGAGCTATTGGAGAATTTAAAATGGATATCAGTCATGAGATGTAAAAAGTGAAGTATTTTTCATTGTAGTATAACACTATTTCTCTGCCGTATCGGAGCATCATGAGTTGTGGTATGTGTTAAAGGGGCGCTCTTTGGCCCAGGGCACATGAAAACCTGGAGCCAGCCCTAACCCCCCACAACTTTAGCCTAATAACCCCCATTTTTCAATGCATAACTAGTATTATGAAGTAAATAAAGGGTGACAAGCTTCAGTAATAAGAATTTATGCTTTTGGCATTCAAATGGGCACTGTAAGTGTGTTTCCTGTCCTCTTCTCACTGCCGACTTTTCTTCCCCATTGACTTACATTGGGTTTCGTGTTTCAGTCGGACCCCCGACTTTTCCCTATAGTCGGCCGATTTCGTTCAGCCCGACTTTTGGGAAAGTCGGGTTTCATGAAACCCGACTCAACCAGAAAAAAGGCAAAGTCGCTCATCTCTAGTAATAACCAAGGAAGGGGGTATTTAATGAGTCATTCACCAGTCCAAGCATCCATCAGCAAACACACAGCAGCAAGTATGAAATACTAGCGCATGGCGGAACGGCCATGCGCACTTTTTATAGTGTACAGGACCTTCCGGAAATCTCCAGAGCCTTGAGCAGAACCAATGGAATCAGGAGCAGGACCTGAGCACCTGACTCCTGAACTCCAATGGGAGCTCGTCCCATGGGCATGCTCAGAAGCTGGGAAGAAGGACTTAGCCTCTGGAGACAAATGTGAGGATCTGGATTGCTGCATAGGCATGGTAGAAACCAGATTCCTAACATTACCCCCCCTCCTAGGGCCCCCTCCTCCCTGAAACCTCCGGTCCACCATCCTGTGCCCAACTGTGGCATAGGGCTCAAACTCGTCCAAAGGTGAGCTTAGTGTCCTGGTAGGTGTTACCATGAACCGGGACACTTGGATGGCATTAGTGGAATCAAGGTCACCAGGTTTCAGAAGGGAAACCTGAGAAATAACGGGAGCGGGCGCTGTAGCAGAGGGCCCCCGTGAATCGGCGACCGTCTCCGCCTAGGAAGGGTGTCCTGAGCACAAGAGGTACAGGCCTGGATAAATTTTTTGTGTCCCGAGCCCTATGGGGCCACCAATACGCTCCGGCCAAGAGCTTCGAGAGTTGCATGTAGCCTCGATAGTGAGACGTATTGCATGCGCCCAGGCGAGTACCTGAGCCCTAAGATGAGGAGGGACAAAGATCTCGACAACCGGTTCAGACTCCGACCAAAACCGGAGAAACCGCACATACGTGGTGACAACCGCAAACGGATTCCTGGTCTGAGTCCGTATTGAGATTAGTACGAGACACCTCCATGGGCTCATGGGGTAGGACCTCCGGCTCAGACAGCTCAAGAGGTTCAAAAAATTTAGGAGCTGAAACAGCTCTTCGCTTGGTGTGAGCCCGCTCCATACCGCGCTCCAAAAAACGGAGGTCGATACGTGAGGAAACAGAAATCAACTCCTCCAAACTGGTGGGGATCTCTCTAGTGGAGAGAGCATCCTTCACGTGCTCTGCTAGACCTCGCCAAAAAACGGGGATAAGGGCCTTGTCGGACCATTCCAACTCGGATGCCAGTGACCGAAAACGAACGGCATACTGGCTAACCGAGAGTGACCCCTGAGTAAGCGCGAGTAGTTGCAGAGACGTGTCGTGCGTGACCCACGGACCGAGAAATACTTGCTTGATGGCAGTTAGCAAGTTGGCAGTGGTCCGAATCTCGGGGTCACCACATCCCATAGTGGCATAGCCCATTCCAGCGCCTTGCCCGACAGTAAGGATATAATGAAGGCCACTTTGGCCCGCTCCGTAGGGAATTGCACAGCCAGCAGCTCCAGGTGGATCGAGCACTGGCTGATAAAACCCCTACAGGAGGCGCCATCCCCAGAATATTTTTCGGGTAACGGGAGGCGGGTAACTGTCAGTGCAAGGGCGGACATGGACATACGCCCTACCGCATCTGTGAGTGCCTGGACTGCAGCATCTGTTGCCTGCAAAGCTGCGAGGGCCCTCTCAAGGGTAGCCAAGTGAGCCTCGAGCTGTCGCATGCATTGCAACAATTGCTGCTGATCTGCCATCTCCAGCCAGACCCTGGCGCTAGTATTATGTTATGAGCGGTGGAATGCACTAAATAAAATTAAAATAAAGTGCGTTCACCGCTCGGGGTCCACCGTGCGGTAGATGGAGTAAGGCTGGTTTCACATTTGCGTTTTTTAGCGCTGGAAAAAAATGCATACCTGCGCATGCGGTTTTTCCCCTATATTTAACATGGGTGCGCATACCTGCGCGCTGCCATGCGCATGTATGCGATTTTCATGCGCTGCGTTTTTTTGGGGTATGCGTTGGTATTTTCCAGACGCAGCATGTTGCATTTTTTGGCCCTGCAAAAAAGCGCATGCACACATATGCACACGTTTTGCGCTAAAAATGTGGATTATAGCCTATGGGTGCGCATATGTGCGCATTGGCATGCTTATGTATGCGTTTTTTTGCACAAGCGTTTTTTTTTTTTAACCATGGAATTTAGGGGTTTGGGTTAGAGTTAGGGTTAGTTAAAGGGGTTTAGAGTTAGGGTTAGGGTCAGGGTCAGGGTTAGGGTTGGGGTTAGGGTCAGGGTTAGGGTTAAGTATGGTTTGGTTAAGGGTTAGGGTCAGGGTTAGGGTTAGGGTTAGGGTTAGGGTCAGGGTTAGGGTTAAGTATGGTTTGGTTAAGGGTTAGGGTCAGGGTTAGGGTTAGGGTTAGGGTTAGGGTTAGTTAGGGTTTAGGGTTTGGGTTAGGGTTAAGTATGGTTTGGTTAAGGGTTAGGGTCAGGGTTAGGGTTAGGGTTAGGGTTAGGGTTAGTTAGGGTTTAGGGTTTGGGTTAGGGTTAAGTATGGTTTGGTTAAGGGTTAGGGTCAGGGTTAGGGTTAGGGTTAGGGTTAGTTAGGGTTAGGGTTAGGGTTAGGGTCAGGGTTAGGGTTAGGGTTAGGGTTAGTTAGGGTTAGGGTTAGGGTTAGGGTCAGGGTTAGGGTTAGGGTTAGGGTTAGGGTTAGCTAGGGTTAGGGTTAGGGTTAGGGTTAGGGTTAGTTAGGGTTAGGGTTAGGGTTAGGGTTAGGGTCAGGGTCAGGGTTAGGGTTAGTAAAGTCTTGGTTTGGGTTAGTGTGAGGGGCCACCTAATGTTGGAAAAAAACGCAAACGCGGTAAAAACGCACTAAAAACGCTTACAAACGCATAAAAACGCTGCGTTTTTTTCATGCATGCTCATAAAAATGCTTGGAAAAAACGCAGCAGTTGTATGCTTTTGTATGCGTTTTTTTAATGCGTTTTTTTGCGGGAAAAACGCGCTGCAAAAAAAAGCAAGTGTGAAACTAGCCTAACCGCTGCTAAAAGAGGCAGGGCACTCAGGCGGTAATGTGCACAGGGTTTTAGCTGCACCCAGTGCACTAAAACAGACTCTGTTTTATGCACAGAGCTGCCGACAAAAACCTAAATAACGCTGAGTCTGTATAGGGTCACAGACTTCAGCGATGTGGACACGGTATTAAAAGGTCACAGAAATAGCCTTAAACACCAGGACTATCCCCTCTAGACTTACTGTAGAAAATAGGATACGGGACGTCGCAACTGCGAGCGCCCGAACAGCTGCTACAGCAGCACGGCGTGAACTGAGACACAGAAGAGACACCGCTACGCTGGCAGCGCGATGCAGGACGCTTAGCTGCTGGCAAAGCTGAAGCTAGGGCGCGCTGGCGCTGGCGCTAATACTGGCTGAACTCAAACACTCACGCAAACGTAATAACCAGGGAAGGGGGTATTTAATGAGTCATTCCCCAGTCCAAGCATCCATCAGCAAACACACAGCAGCAAGTATGAAATACTAGCGCATGGCGGAACGGCCATGCGCACTTTTTATAGCGTACGGGACCTGCCGGAAATCTTCAGAGCCTTAATCAGAACCAATGGAATCAAGAGCAGGACCTGAGCACCTGACTCCTGAACTCCAATGGGAGCTCGTCCCATGGGCATGCTCAGAAGCTGGGAAGAAGGACTTAGCCTCTGGAGACAAATGTGAGGATCTGGATTGCTGCATAGGCATGGTAGAAACCAGATTCCTTACAGTTCTTATAAAAAATGTAGTGGTTTATTTGGATTCTTCCATCAAAGAAAAGATTATTGCAGAAAAACATAAAAATAGGTGTCTTGTAGTGCGTAGCTTCACTGGATGGTAGTTGGATTACATACCAGCTGTCCGTAGTGTCATGGCCCAGCATAGATGACTCCTCAAATGTGTTTCATAGTGATAGGGAAGGAGAGAGCGAGCGCCACCCCTAGAGTGAGCCATGAATTATATTCGTTTCTAAAATCATGTGGTCTATATATATATATGGAGTTGACATTTACCATGCGCTAAACTTACAAAAATAACACATGCAGTGTCAGCTGAAGGCACTATTCAGTACAGAATTGTATTAAGAAATACATATCCAAATTATTAATATTTAACACTACATCAGCAGAATATAGGCCTCAAGCCACTGAGCGCTGACTATATCTACAGAATATAGACTTCCCACCATTGAGTTGTGACTACATCAGCAGAATACAGACTTCCCACCACTGATTGCAATCAGATAAAATATCAGATAAAAATTACTTAGAAAACTTCTCTATGTAAAAGCTCATGTTAAAATCGCATTGCGGTCGGATGTAAATCGGATGCTAGGTGTGAAAAATCAAATTTTACGCACATAAAAAACGCATGACACTTGCAATACACTCGACCGACTCTCCTGCATTAAAATCCGACCGATTTTAAAATCGCTAGTGTGACTCCAGCCTAAAGATGAAAATTAACAGAAAGGAAAATCCTGAGAGGAGAAAGGTCATGATGAAGGCGGCCATTGTGCGTGACATCTGCTCCTCTCTCTGCAGAAACGATGACTACATATCGGGGGACTCGTCGAGTTTTATATTGGAGGAAAGAAGAAACTTCTCTTCATTATTATCCTCCATTACTATAAGACATTTTGTGTGGAGCATCCGCCATTTACCTGCTGTAGTAATGTCCGGATGTTCTGAGGTAAATCCGTCAGATATTCTGAGGTGAGATGACCTTCTTGGAATTACGTCACGCAGTCACTTACTAGCTCCACCACCAGTGACGCTGAGGATGCCATCGGGTAGTAGAAGCTCAATGTCAGGGAGATTGGTGGTAAGAATCCCCCATAGTGCTCCTGTCATGATCCATGCTGGAACAGGACTGATAAAAAGCACAGGTAACCTTTTTTTTTTCCTAAGCTGTGCTTAAGGTTGGTTTTTGCCCCCGGTGGCCATTAGGATTATTGCACTGTGGTGTCATTTGTTCTAAGTTTGCCCCCGGTGGTGGTGGGCGTCATTGCACTCTAGTTTCTTTAGTTAAATGCACATGATTATAATGCAGGTGTGATTGCTGGCTCTGCTATAAAAGAGTCACAGGTGTTGCAATCAGTGTTGGTGATAGTGTTCATTTCAATCATCCTTGGTGGAGGAAGGAGCTGGAGAGCGGTCCTTGCAGCACTGTCTTAGCCCTCGTGTGAAAGGAGTCAATGGGGGATTTGCTTGTAGCTCTGACAGAGCTTGGTGGCAGTGATTCAGGAGGAGAGCTGCATGCTGGTGGTGGACTCTGTTGCCAGGAGCAAGTGCAACAGAGTAATGCTAAGTGGTGTTTCCCTGTTTGTGTTTTTCCTTAGTGTGTATTAGTACAGCGGTGGGGCGAGTGCCTGCACTACCCAGCTCTCTAGCAAGGGATAGGTGTAGGGTGTGCTAGGGCGACAGGTTCCTGATCGCCGCCTAGTGCGGAACCGGCATAGGGAACGTTAGGATTGTTAGGGACACTGACTCAGGGGAGTGCAGGAGGTCTCCACGTCCCCTTTCCCTATTGCAGGGCCCACTGTTGTAACTGTTTCCCTTCCCATTGTCTTGTTGTTTTAGTTACCGGCCTGTGAGCCGTGTCACACAGGACAGTATCACGTGCCGCATCCTGTTGTTCTAGTTACCGGTCTGCTGGTCACGTCACACAGGACGGGTCCACGTGACAGCTCCTATCCAAAGATTTCCCAGAAGAAAACTGGTCATATTAGGCCTGGATCCCACTGCCGTGTGTGATGCGAGACACTCTCACGGGTTTCTCGCATCAACGCCGGCTTCATAGAAATACATAGAAATACATGCAGCCGCAGCTCCAGTCCTGAGACTCGTGCGAGTTTCTCGCATCACACATGGTAGTGTGATCCCGGCGTTAAAGGGGATGTCCTGTCCATATCGTTAAGTCTGCAGTCACTCTGATCCCTAGGGTAATAGTTGGGTGATAAAGATGAGTGGACAGTATCATTCTGGCATAAAATATACCAAGGCCAACAAAATGTCAGTATCAGAAATAAAGTCACAATGTATAAGACAGAAAAGTGACTGTGTGCCGAAAGAAATAATGGAATCGTTTTGGTACTCAGATAATCTCTGACAAGATACCATAGCCCTCACACCTGCCTGTCCTGCGGGGGTTGGCACACTATGTAATGATGACTGTGGTGCCCTCGCTCTTTGATGACTCTCCCTTATTATCCCTGACTACAACCTAAGACCAGTCATGGTCATGGTAACCTAGGTAATGGAGGGAGAGCCGCCGAGGAGCAGGGGTGCCATTCTCATTTATATAGGGTGCGCATCTCCGCTGATAGGTAGGTGTTGGAGTCAGGTTTACAACAGGGATTTATCAGTACTGATTGAATTCCAATCAATGGCTGTGGATTAGAGTTCCCTTTCCTGACTTTTATCAGAAATAGTATTTTGGTTTCGTTGTTACAGGACTTTTTTAAGTTTTTTTGTGTATATCCAATAAATGTTAATTTTTAGGGATAATTCATGTTAGACCTCCAGTATATGTTCGCACACCAAATACAAATATATATATAGTTAAATGATAGTTAAAATTTCCCATGATCACTATGTTGTACACTCTTAGCAGCCTGCAGCCACCACTAGAGGGAGCTCAGGAGATTACTGTATACTGATAGCAGCCTACAGCAGGGGCGCTAGCATAACATTGATGCAACCTGTGCAACCACACAGGGGCCCAAGAGGTGAGGGGGGCAGATGGAATTGTGCATAATGATGAACTATTGGACAGCAAAGGGCACATGTAATGTTCTTGCACAGGGGACGTTTTTGTCTGTGTCTGCCAGTGGCCTACATCCACCATTAGAGGGAGCTCAGGAGCTTCCTGTCTGCTGTTCACAGCCTACAGCCACACACCTGAGAGAGTGAATGGGGGCCAGTATTTCTATGAACACTCGCTTTCAATTATCAGTCACTCTAATCAGGATGACAATCTTTAGACGAAGCAGCAAAACATTCGATTGTCAGAGCGCTGATTTTTATACTTTGAGCTGTTTTGTGTGTTTGTGGTGATTATTCCTACACTACTTCTGTATAGCAGCGTTTGATTAGTATTTGCATATCCCATTATTGCTGATCTTCTTATAGCTTGTGGGGCCATTTCAAAAGTAATAATGTTTCCTCAATTATAATAGTGCCCCTTTAATCGTGATAGTGACCCTGCAGTGTTTTCTATTTGTGCCAAAATGAAAAAATAAATAATAAAGAAAAAACCTTAACTCTGCATCATCCCCATGACAAGCAGTGATGGGCGATGTCTCCCCGGCCCTCGCAGGCGGTGTCCGGTGCAGGCGGCGCAGTGTATCTAGCGCACCGACCTCGGGCAGGTTACAGCCCTGAAGAAACCTGTGTCCTACCAGAATAAGTGGAGGAGCAGAGAGCAGATGGATCATTGCTCTGCCATGCAACCTTTGTCCAGGAGATATTTCAGCTCCTCCTGGAGATCTTCCCTATTTCCACCTCTGGCTCTTTACATCCCCCCATTTTTCTTCCCACCCCTGGTGCCTCCTCTTCGGGATCATGTAATAAGATGTCTTCCTCCCTCCGGTATCATGTGGTTACTGGCTCAGAGCAGATACAAGACGCAGTCATCTCCATGTCATGGAGCCACTAGGGGGCAGCAGCAGCTCGGGCAGCTCTGTCTATACTCAGTGCAGACACCAAACATCTGTATGTGAGTGACTGATACTGAGGAATAACAGCGAGGATCCTGTGTATGAGGAACCAGTAATTGTACAGACCTCACACATCAGGAGAAGGAGAAACACAACCGTGCAGGTGAAAGATCTGACCTGTTATGTGATGGACACATCGGGGTTGCAAATCTCTTACATTTTTTGTTACAACTCTTTACCTTTTTATTTGCGCTGTTCACCAAATACCTAATGTGATGTCCTTTATGCTGAAAATAAAGATGGACCCCGGGGTAAAGAGGTCTCCAGATATCAGAGAAGCATGGCGTACTAGGTGTCCTCTCTGGGACAGGCCGACATTAGCGGAGCCGCCGGTTACTGATGGATGCAGGAACATAAGAAGCTTAGCAGGAATGGATGAGTGATCCAGGAAGAGCGAGAACTGGAGGACAGATCCTCCCTGCGCTGCACCGTCCCCTCCACCCTCTCACTACAAGGTCTAGTGGCCTCATAATGGCGGCTCCATACAGCGCTATATGTCATATTCCTATAGATCCTTTGTGTGGGGCTCATCTATGTGTCCAAATATCTGTCTTTTCTATATTTGTTATAGTTTTATTATTACATTCATTCATAATAAAAACTAATTCAAGAGCATCTATTCCCATAGCGCCACATTGTGTTGCTCCTCTGTTATTCCTCCTGGAAATAATCAGAAGAGGAGAATGATATCTATCTATTGGATCTCCTCCCTGCACGTGCACCAGCGAGCTCAGGCTGAGCAGCAATGTGTCTGTATGCTATGGCTGTCACAGTAGCTGCACATGCACTTTTATGTCATTTTGCCGGTCAGTTGCGATTGTTGCAATAGAATACAGAATCCATGTAAATGACCTCTACAGACACGTGTGATACATGTCTGCAATGTGCCCAGATCAAGGATCATCAGTATTTGGCATCACATTGTATCAGAATGTGGTTTGTACTGAATATAGGTGCAGCCCCCATGTATCACATCTATAGCGCTCAGGGGCCGTTGTTCTGCCCATTCATGTGAAGCAAGAAATTTCTTAAATGCTGTTCCAGCTATGGCCATTAGATGTCATAGTTGCCATTCTCTTTCCTGTTCATTGATGTAGAATCCTGTCCCTTTAATAGTTCTATTTAGAACCGCCTCTTCACGTTTCCCGGGCTTGAAGCTTGTAGCCATTTTCTCCCGGATCTCTGAGCTACTCACATGTGTCTTGTTCTCTGCAAAATCACTGCTTCTGTCAAGCGAAATCCGGTGAGGGTTTAGTGCAGTTATATTTTGTACTATGTATCTGTGTTAACTAGCCATAATGCAGCCCCCATGGCATGTGCAATGTATTTCCAGCTCGTTGTAATACCTTTGCACTCCATGTTAGACAGATGCACCCCTGTTCAGTTAGTGTAATGCTGGTAGCCTAAAGTTGCTTAGATATCTCTCTTCACTGCATTGTGTGTTATATTACTCAACCTCTGTAATAATGCCTGCTACTGTTATAATAGCACCCTGTATTACTGCTGTTGTTATTATCTGACAGTACTGATGTATTGTACTGTCTGTTTCATTATAGTTTTTACCCAATCTCATCCACAATTGTGCTCACCAATCTCCTCCACTATATCATCCGCTATCATCTACCATTCAATAAATATAGACTTAAGCACCCATACAGTATTTTTACTGGGAGAGGATGAAAGGTTTAGCCATATGCCGGAATCCACACAGCGTCATACGTGGAAGAAGGCAGAACAGCCGCCGTCTGGGAGGAAAAGACATCAGTTAAGTCAGATGCATGTGATCTGCTGATATATCTATATATATAAGAGGCATCGTGATTACTCGCTAATCCCGCCCCCTGAACAGTAGCTCCACCCCTACTACATTACCACACATAATCCCGCCCCCCACCACATTACCACACACAATCCCTCCCCCCACCACATTACCACACACAATCCCACCCCCCACCACATTACCATACACAATCCCACCCCCCACCACATTACCACACACAATCCGGCCCCCCCACCACATTACCACACACAATCCCACCCCCCACCACATTACCACACACAATCCGGCCCCCCCACCACATTACCACACACAATCCGGCCCCCCCACCACATTACCACACACAATCCTGCCCCCTACCACATTAACACACACAATCCCGCCCCCCCATCACATCAACACACACAATCCTGCCCCTCCACCACATCACCACACACAATCCCGCCCCCCCACCACATCACCACACACAATCCTGCCCCCCCAAAACATCACCAGACACAAT
The DNA here is from genome assembly GCF_039654945.1 of Dendrobates tinctorius. Classification (NCBI taxonomy): domain Eukaryota; kingdom Metazoa; phylum Chordata; class Amphibia; order Anura; family Dendrobatidae; genus Dendrobates; species Dendrobates tinctorius. Next base: position 1,019,009 of record NW_027361763.1, on the reverse strand, counting down.
CCCGCCCCCCACCACATCACCAGACACAATCCCGCCCCCCCACCACATCACCAGACACAATCCCGCCCCCCACCACATCACCACACATAATCCCGCCCCCCCACCACATCACCACACACAATCCCGCCCCCCCACCACATCACCACACACAATCCCGCCCCCCCACCACATCACCACACACAATCCTGCCCCCCCAAAACATCACCAGACACAATCCCGCCCCCCACCACATCACCAGACACAATCCCGCCCCCCCACCACATCACCAGACACAATCCCGCCCCCCCACCACATCACCACACATAATCCCGCCTACCACCACATCACCACACTTAATCCCGCCCCCCCACCACATCACCACACATAATCCCACCCACCAGCACATTACCACACATAATCCCGCCCATTTAATTTAATTTACCACTTGCGTAAGAGCCATTGAATGTTGTCAATATTTACTTTAGTTTAACCACCAGCAGCGTTAATTAAATAGCAATGAGCGTGCCGAGCGTTAGCTGGCTGGAAACAGCTAGTGACATCATTTACTGGAGAGATTTACACACACAAGATGGATGATAGTAATGTATGACAGATAAGACACAGGAGAATCCCCCAAATATCCCCATTAATCCTGTATTCCCACCACAATATACACATATCAGGCCTCAGTCACACTTGTGTATTTCATCAGGGCTTTCCATCTGTTTGGTTGTAATAAAATATTAGTCGTATTAATAGTAATAAAATATTAATAATAATTTGAATAAATCTAAATATTTCTAATGGATTCAATGCTTTCTGTGAGGTCAGAAATTCTGCATTTCACGTTCCCGGTGATCTGTTGTCTTCGGTCTCTGTTCTTACATCGGCTGCAATATCACAAAGCTGGAAAAGCCCAATAAGACGTACAAGGATTTATTCTTACTTTACAGATAAAACAAATAAAACATATCAAAATTATCACATTTCTGATGTCTGAGAACAATCAGGACATCACTGATGGTCAATGATCTCAGGATAATGATCAGGGATTAGATCTCTTCTGTAGGAGATCCCTGATTGCAGTAAGATCCAGATCACTGATCGCTGACACACGGCACAATTTACATGTCTCTTGCTTTGCATCTCTGGTCTCAGGGGACGTCTCCTCCAGTGATTACAGCTGGTATATAGGAGACTTTGTGTAGGTGACATCTCTATAGTCTGCGGCCATCAGTCCAGGGAGATAGCGATGGGTTTACAGGGAGTTGTGCTGGGTGTAATTCTTCTTCTCATCCATGGTGAGAGGTCCATGAGATGATGGACAGTAGTAGAGAGCAGCACAACGAGACGACATTAACACTAATACTTATGTTTTCTTTATCATTCCTTAGAAACCTGTGGACAGATTCTACTGACCCAATCTCCAGATCTCATCACTGTGTCCCCGGGAGAAACAGCCACCATCTCATGTAAGGCCAGTAGTAGTGTAACTAATAGCTACTTACACTGGTACCAACAGAAACCAGGACAACGTCCAGCACTTCTCATCTATGGTACAAGTAACCGATATACAGGAGTCCCAGACCGGTTCACTGGATCTGGATCTGGAACTGCTTTCACTCTTACAATCCGAGGAGCGACAGAGGACGATGCAGCAGATTATTACTGTCAGCAGCATCAGAGCGCTCCTCTCACAGTGATACAGAGCCGTACAAAAACCTCCGTCCTCGTTTCCTCCATAGAAGAAGCAGTGAGACATGATATAGATATAAATATAACACTGCAGGTGATGATCACACAGAATTTCCTGTTATGATGTCTGATCGCTCCCATCATGCTTTTCTGCCCCGGCTGATACCAGACCATAGCTGACACTGAATATAATACCGATATAATATGAAATGTCCCATTAACCCTTTGTGATGAATATAGACTGTGATGATGTCACTATAGACAGGTCTACATTGGAGCTGTGGATATAAAATTGTATTTTTTTTAAGTCTCTTCTTCTATTAATAAATTGGATAAGAATAAATCTGAATAAGACTTCATAGTAATCACTGATTTCCTACAACTGACACTTAATTTACAGAATAAAACTGCAGAGAATGAGAACAGGGAGACGACGTCTCTATTAAATATCTGACGATCAGACAGACTGCGCCCTGAAAATGGGATTTATAGAGAAGTGACACAACGCCGAGCTCCACATAAACCCTGTGTATAGGATGACACATAGAGGAGGAATAAAGGAGACGATTGTGAGCTCCATAGAGGACGGGGACTATCTCTGTACAGCGCTGCGGTATAGGTCGGCACTATGTGCGGTAATAATATTACATTGCAGTACAGAAGTATGCTCAAGACCTCTACAAGGATTAAAAGGAAAAGATAAGTTTTGAAAAAAATGCACTATCAGAAAAATAATTTCCTTTACAAATTCCCTTGCGGAAAAAACATCATAACGAAATAAAAAATGACACATTTATTACCGTCTTCCCTGCACCCAGACCAAAAAGTGCAGACATTAATTATCCCACATGTTGAACACTGTAGAAAACACCCAAAAAACAATGTGAGAATTCCTGGGGCGGTTTTGTCCATTCTGCCTTCCAAAAATCGATTCAAGGCAGCAAAAAAATCAGATAATCTGCAAATAATTACAAATCACAAAAGTAAATTAGAAATATGGCAATAAGTGAAAGGTAATAACGCATAACTCTTCATAACTAAGTTTAAAATATGGCCAAACATACAAAACATGATAAAATCAGACCTATCGGAGGTGTCCGCAGTGTATTCACCTCTCTGGACACACGGCAATTAGTAGCAATGAGGCGTTAATCTAACACCAATAATCATATACAAGTGTTGGACGATTATATGACAGAAGATGAGTTCAGGGTGAGAATGTTCAGGTCTCACACTCCATGTATTCTCAACATCGTCACATCGCATCCAGAGCAATGAAGGAGGAATGAACCCCAACACACATGAGTCTACCAATACAGAATATCACAATGCAGAATTCAGTCCCTTCATCATATAATGCACATAAATAGTTCAGACGTCATACATTCAATATCACAGTGGTTCAGAGACCCCCAAATGATGAATATAAGATAAGGAGCTGCCCCTTCAGTGGACAGGGTATCAAAGAGAGATCAGTAATGCAAAAAATATTATCCCACACATTGTTCCCCTCAGTGGAAAGACAAACTTGCCATCAATAGGAAAACATGGAATTATCTGGCTTATTAAAGATGGCCCTATCCGCGGGTTGTGTGAAGAACCAGAAGTATAGAAAAGCCCTGTATGATACTCAAAGAACTGCCCTACCTAAGGTCCCAAGGCTCCAACCCTTACAAAGGTAACCCACAACGGTGTAACGGTGACCCTAGAGACTCCCTATATGTCTCCAGACGCGTTTCCTCCACCAGAATTCATCAGGCGAATTGCAAACTATGGGGGTAAAGTGTACAGGAATAGTCACTAATAGTGGTCTCAAATCTCCACCTAAGGACCCTATTTGTGACTTGGCATGCACCCGTTACCCTTGGCCAGAGAATGGGAAAATGAATTAAATGTGGATAAGTCACATTCTCTCGTCATCACTTAATTGTTTTCACTTTTTCTCCTAATTATTATATTTTTTCACTTCTACTCCAATTCATCTTAATTTCCTTTATGTATTGTATTTTATCTCTTATTTCACATACCTTATTTACTGTTTTTCAATTCCATTATTTCATTTCCCTAAATTTTGTATTATATTTTTTAATTCTCCCCTTTTTTATTTCCTTCACTTTTGCATCATTTGCCGGTTGGCAATAAATGTCTCTTCTCTTCTCATATGAGGATACATAAACAATGTTGTTTCTGTGCCATTCTATATATATATTTATATTTTGCTACGGTGACTTTTGTTTTCCACATGTGGCCTTTATATACCTGCCTGGCCTATTTCCATCTCTTGCCCACTTCTCATGTCCTTTTCCATCATGGTCTCTCCAGTGCTGTTCGCATGACATCTTCTTTACAATCACATGCTCTCTTTCGGGCACCTCATCTGCAACGTCACATACTGCACCTTCTTGTGATGTCACCCCGATCTTCTGGATGGACATGCGAAGTCGCTGGTAAGTCAGTGCATGCGCCTGATAATTGGCAATTGGGTGAGTTTAATACCATTAGCTTTTGATAAATCCCCTCCTATTTGTCTTGTTTTGTCCCTGCGCCATTCACTCCCTGAGGAAGCTCGTGTGAAATGCGCATCAGGGTGAGGGGCAGCTGCAGCATTTCCACCATGAACTGGGATGAGTACTAACTTCTTCCATCACTTCTTTCTCAGGATTTACACAGGTTTTTCATTGTTGTTTTCGTGTATTGGCTGTCACATGTACTTTATATATTTACTTTTTATATCTCTTCAGTTCTAATCTTCGCATATACTTCTCAGTGCACTTATTTAGTTAGCATTTTTTGCTTACTCATTGGTTATTCCAAGTAGTCCCTGTAGGTTTCATAATATCATGACTGCTTGAGTCAGTGCTTGATTGCACTTTTACATGCTTTGTCTTTTTGACATTAGGTCTATTTTCCTCCCATTATAGGTTTCATGTTGCAGCGTGTGTTTAGCTCAGAGGCATTAAAAATAGTAAGTTCTAGAGCAAGGTCTAACAGCAACTAATTTCTGTAGAGCCTGAGCGCAGAGATAGAAGGAGTAATAAGAAGGTTCCTTACCACCTGCAGTGACTATGGCCATAACAGAATAGCTGTGGGAGGCGTAATTCCCCAAGATAGCTAGAAGGAGTGGACTACAAAAGGTACCATGTTAGCCGGTCCTGGAAGATAGGATCCACTATTCTGACCAGGAGAGACGACACAACATCTGTAGTGGAGGAGAAGTGAACGCCAGAGATAGAAAGCATGAGAAGTATTCTGACACTTGTTATTCTGTCCCCGGGGCCTGTGGCTGCAAATATGGCTCTGAGATGCTGGATCTCTTCACCTTACTTACAATTGGCGACGGCCACAGATAGCTTAACTCAGCTGCCGGCACACATGTTATGAAGAATCCAGAAGAGACTTTGATTTCTTTAAGAATTCTTGTTGAATGCATACAAACAGCAGGAAGTAAAAAAGACTTTCTTCAGACAGGCTGAAAGCACATGTGAGAGATCTCAGTTTCAATTTTGGCGACATAGACGTGTAGTGAGTAGAAATGATTGGTCTGATCTCTTTGTCAGACTCTGGTTCCACCAGCTCTTAAATGTTGTTGGAGTCCCTTGAACTGGAATCCTCGTACAGGAGCCTTGGAGGTGACACCCATATGTTGTCAGTGAGTTTAGACGCGATGGTGAGTCTCGTCCCTCGGTCAGCTGAATTCATGTCAGTAGGGACGTAGTACCACTGGTCAGGGGTAGAAAAGCTTCTGATACGCTCTACTCTATTGCTGACGTAGACATAAAATTGTTTTGTTTGGTTATAGATGTAACCAAGTACTACTTTACTGTCTGTGTAGAAGGTAAATGAATCAAAAGCAATGTTCATTTTGTCCTTTATAGCTTCAGCTAACTCCACTGCCAGAACGGCGGCACAAAGTTCGAGTCTTGGAACAGAGTGAGCAGGTTTCGGGGTTAGTTTTGCCTTACCGAGGATGAATCCACAATGCACCTTGTTACCTTCTTCTAATGTCTTCAGGTAGGCTACGGCAGCTATAATAATAATAATAATCTTTATTTTTAAATAGCGCTAGCATATTCCGCAGCGCTTTACAGTTTGCACACATCATCATCACTGTCCCCGATGGGGCTCTGTTGTGAGTTCATTTTCCCCTTCACTACTGAGGCCCGATGAACTCCCTCTTCTGGTAAAGAAAGATAGTGAGCCTGATTATCAAACACCTGAGCCTAATGATGATGACTGGCTGAGTGGAGTTACTGACTGGATATAAGGCTGCCAACGCCCTTCTGCCCTGCGGGTGATTTCTCTGTGGGATCCTTGGAGACCAGTCTGAATTCCTGCTCTTCTAAAGCTAAGTTTTCTGCTCGGCTTTTTGCATTTGTGCTTTGACTTTGTTTTGCCTTGTTTTTCTGGATTTCTGCCATTCCCTGCTGGGGTGAGCTGAATTCCTTTAGCTCTGTCTTCTGAAAATACCCGAGTGCTGATTTAGTTTTTGAAGCCTAGCTGTTTCAGGGTCTTTTTCCATATCAGCTTGTTGGCTTATGTCTTTGAAAGGGTTTTTGCAGATTGCAGACAGCAACCTTCCTTTCCTCTCCTATGTAGTTAGCTTGGGCCCCACCATTTGCTCAATCTATCTTTCTACCTGTGTGAGTGTTTTTTCATCTTGCTTCACCGTCATTATTTGTTGGGGGCTGCCTATTTCTTTGGGGTCTGCTCTGGGGCAGTTTAGTTTTCCCTTTTCTGTCTTTAGGCTATTTAGCTCTCCGGCTGTGATCGAGGGATCTAGGGCACCGTAGGAACCCCCCACGGCTACTGCTAGTTGTGTTGATAGGTTAGGGGTCTGCAATCTGATAGTTGCCAACTTCTCTGGTTTTCTGGACGTAGCTTCTATTTTTGTGTCTGCCTCCTATGGTGACTCAATCATAACAGAATCACCCGCCATACCGCAGATCCTAGGGTACTCAATAGCAGGAAAGAATTGTAAAAAAAAAAAAAAAAGTGTGTATATTTTTTCCTCTATATCTCTGAGGCCGTAGGGGGAATTTTTTTTCCTCTCAATGGAGATAAAGCAATTGTCTGATCGTGTGGAGCAGCTCGCTGCGGAAGTGTGGGGAATTTCCGCCTACCTTGCTCATTCACATGCTGCTGAACCAAAGATTCCTACACCTGATGTATTTTTTGGGGATCGGTCTAAATTTTTGAATTTCAAAAATAATTGTAAATTATTTTTTGCCTTGAAGCCTAACTCGTCAGGGAGCTCCACGCAGCAAGTTAAAATTGTCATCTCTTTGCTGCGCGGCGATCCCCAGGATTGGGCGTTTTCTTTGAAACCAGATGATCCTATTCTGACTAATGTGAATGCATTTTTTCAAGCCTTGGGGTTGTTGTATGACGAACCTAATGCCATTGATCAGGCTGAAAAGACCCTGCTGGCATTGAACCAGGGTCGAGATTCTGCAGAATTGTACTGTCAAAAGTTCCGAAAGTGGGCGATACTTACTACCTGGAATGATAATGCCTTGGCTGCTCTCTTTCGGAAGGGGTTGTCAGAGGCCGTAAAAGATACTATGGTGGGATTTCCTGTTCCCTCTGGTCTTGACGATTCTATGTCATTAGCCATTCAGGTTGATCGGCGTTTGCGCGAACGCAAAACTGCACGAGAAATGTTGCCACCTGTTAAACAAATGTCTGAACCTATGCAATGTGATAGAGTTTTGTCCAGAGAGCAGCGTCAGGAGTTCAGAAGGCGTAATAAGTTGTGTTTTTTCTGTGGAGATGCCTCGCATATTATTTCTGTCTGTCCTAAACGAGAGAAACGCTTTGCACACACGTTTTCTGTTGGTGGTGTTCAATAGAGTTGAGCGAAACGGGTCGAAAAATTTCAAAAGTCGCCGACTTTTGCCAAAGTCGGGTTTCATGAAACGAAACCCGACCCTTGGATGAGATCGGCCACGAGGTCGGCGACTTACGCGCCAAAGTCGCATTTCAAAAGTTTGTTTTGCGCTCTTTTTCAGCCAATCAGGATCCACGGACACTGTGGGCAACGTGATGACATAGGCAGGGGTCACCACCATCTTTCAGAAGGGCATGCAAGTGATTGGCTTGCTTTGGTGGGCGTCACAGGGGGTATAAAAGGGCGTGCACGCCGACCGCCATCTTACTTCTGCCGATCTTAGCATAGGGAGAGGTTGCTGCTGATTCTGTAGGGAGAGCGTTAGGCAGGGAAGAAGAAAAAAAAACTGCTTCTGCTGCTAGCGATTGTGCCTGTACAACACACCAGTCACTGTGTGTGCAGTGCAAGGGGAGGCTATATTGTGGTGTATCAGTGGTGTTGGTTGTTGGGCTGCCTTCTAAGGCTTCCTGACAGCTGCATTGCTGTTTACCCACTGCTCCGCAAACTGCTTTTTTAAAAGCAATCCCAATTTTTTTTTTTGTCCTGCTGAGGTACTGAGCTGCAAACTGCTTTTTTAAAAGCAATCCCAATTTTTTTTTTTTGTCCTGCTGAGGTACTGAGCGTGCATTTTTTCACACCATAAAGCGGTGTACGCTCCTCACACAGTACCGTGTAACGGCTGTTATCACAGCCACAGTGAAGCTATCTGTGTCACTCTGTGAGAATAAGTCGAGGACATGTTCCGTTCTTACAGACCTGCACTCTAGGGAGATTCCTACTCTGCCCAATTCTACATACACCTTGTAGTTTGTGATACACTAGCCAATTTCTGCCTGTGACATAGCGCTCAGATATTCAGTGGGCCTCACACAATCCAAAAGTTTCCAGTGTCCACAAGTGTCTGCAGAAATTCAAAATCTCCCTTATCCTCTAGTCACTTTGGTCACAGCTGTGCCATCGAGCCTGTGACATAGCGCTCATATATTCAGTGGGCCTCACACAATCCAAAAGTGTCCAGTGTCTGCAGAAATTCAAAATCTCACTTATCCTCTAGTCACTTTGGTCACAGCTGTGCCATCAAGCCTGTGACATAGCGCTCAGATATTCAGTGGGCCTCACACAATCCAAAAGTGTCCAGTGTCTGCAGAAATTCAAAATCTCACTTATCCTCTAGTCACTTTGGTCACAGCTGTGCCATCGAGCCTGTGACATAGCGCTCAGATATTCAGTGGGCCTCACACAATCCAAAAGTGTCCAGTGTCTGCAGAAATTCAAAATCTCCCTTATCCTCTAGACACTTTGGTCACAGCTGTGCCATCGAGCCTGTGACATAGCGCTCATATATTCAGTGGGCCTCACACAATCCAAAAGTGTCCAGTGTCTGCAGAAATTCAAAATCTCACTTATCCGCTAGTCACTTTGGTCACAGCTGTGCCATCGAGCCTGTGACATAGCGCTCAGATATTCAGTGGGCCTCACACAATCCAAAAGTGTCCAGTGTCTGCAGAAATTCAAAATCTCACTTATCCTCTAGTCACTTTGGTCACAGCTGTTCCATCGAGCCTGTGACATAGCGCTCATATATTCAGTGGGCCTCACACAATCCAAAAGTGTCCAGTGTCTGCAGAAATTCAAAATCTCACTTATCCTCTAGTCACTTTGGTCACAGCTGTGCCATCGAGCCTGTGACATAGCGCTCAGATATTCAGTGGGCCTCACACAATCCAAAAGTGTCCAGTGTCTGCAGAAATTCAAAATCTCACTTATCCTCTAGTCACTTTGGTCACAGCTGTGCCATCGAGCCTGTGACATAGCGCTCATATATTCAGTGGGCCTCACACAATCCAAAAGTGTCCAGTGTCTGCAGAAATTCAAAATCTCCCTTATCCTCTAGTCACTTTGGTCACAGCTGTGCCATCGAGCCTGTGACATAGCGCTCAGATATTCAGTGGGCCTCACACAATCCAAAAGTGTCCAGTGTCTGCAGAAATTCAAAATCTCCCTTATCCTCTAGTCACTTTGGTCACAGCTGTGCCATCGAGCCTGTGACATAGCACTCATATATTCAGTGGGCCTCACACAATCAAAAAGTGTCCAGTGTCTGCAGAAATTCAAAATCTCACTTATCCTCTAGTCACTTTGGTCACAGCTGTGCCATCGAGCCTGTGACATAGCGCTCATATATTCAGTGGGCCTCACACAATCCAAAAGTGTCCAGTGTCTGCAGAAATTCAAAATCTCCCTTATCCTCTAGTCACTTTGGTCACAGCTGTGCCATCGAGCCTGTGACATAGCGCTCAGATATTCAGTGGGCCTCACACAATCCAAAAGTGTCCAGTGTCTGCAGAAATTCAAAATCTCACTTATCCTCTAGTCACTTTGGTCACAGCTGTGCCATCGAGCCTGTGACATAGCGCTCAGATATTCAGTGGGCCTCACACAATCCAAAAGTGTCCAGTGTCCACTAGTGTGAGCAGAAATTCAAAATCTCCCCTGTCCTATAGACACCTTGTACCTTGTTTTACATTACTATATAGTTTGTTGGATTTTGTCTACATTTCTACAAAAAATGAGGAAGTCTGGTGGAAGAGGCTGTGGAATTGGGCGGGGGTTGGCAGCTGGTAATGATGGTGTTGGTGGTGGATCTGATGGTAGTGGCAAGAGCAAAATAGGACCGAATGCAGGAGGTGTTGAGCCTGCATCATCGTCTGGCTCCATAAGGCTTCGAAGGCTTAGTTTTCTAGGAGTTGGCAAACCGCTTTTAAAGCCAGAGCATCAGGAAAAAGTTTTGTCTTACATTGCTGACTCAGCCTCCAGCTCTATCGCCTCCTCTTCTTCAGTTGTAAAAAGTAAAAGCACTGAGTCGTCATTGGAGGCTCATGTTCATGAACCACACCTTTCCTTGTGTCCTTCACCCCAACCAAGATTGAAGGATGACGCAGGCCATACTACTGATTACTCCATGGAGCTGTTTTCACATACCATGCCTGGATTATCAAGTGAAATGGTGAATTATCCAGGTCAAGATGAATCTGACATGGAGTGCACTGATGCACAGCCGCTGATGGATGATTCTGCTGGTACATTCACTCAGAGCACTACTGTAACGGTCAACGTGTGACTGGACACAGCGCCTCCAGCAGGGCGAATTTAGGACACACGTGACCCTGGATACAGCGCCTCCAGCAGGGCGAATTTAAATAATACCGGGACGTGCAGCCGGATACACCGCCTCCAGCTGGCGAATTTAAAGTACACGTAAAACTGGATACCCCGCCTCCAGCTGGCGAATTTAAACAATAATGGGAAACACAGGAACAATTACAGTGGTGGGCCCTGTAATAGGGAATAGGGACATGGAGACCTCCTGAGCTCCCCTGAGGCAGCGTCCCTGCACTCCTTACAATCCCTATACAGGCTCCGAACCTGTCGCCGCACGCGAACCTTATGCCCTGACTCGCCCTGAACCTAGTCCCTCGCTAGGGCATTGGCCGGTGCGGAAACTAATCCCACCACTGCACTAGATCACACATAAGGAAAGTCACAAACAGGGGAAATAGAAAACTTAGCTCTCTCTGTGCAAATGCTCCAGCACAGAGTCCAGCAACCGACTGCAGCCTTCCTCCTGAATAGCTGCCACCAAGTTCAGTCAGCGCTGCAAAGAACTCCCTTCTATGACTCCTTCCACACCAGGACTCAGATTGAGCTGAGCAATCTCTCCAGCTCCTTCCACCACCAAGGTTGGTTGCAAATGAACAACTATCACCAACAATGATTGCATACCCTGAGACTCATTTATAGAGCCTAACACCTGATTTATAATTACCAATTAAACCTAACACTAAGGTGCGATACCACTCCCCACCACCGGGCAACTTAGAATGAAAGACACCACGTGTGATAATTCTAATGGCCACCGGGGGCAATCACGTCACACTTTGCACTTGACAAAGTAAAAAAAATTCACTTTGTCAAGTTTAAAACTGTCAGATCATGACAGTACCCCCTCCTTAATGAGGGCCTCTGGACCCTCAAGACCACCCCTCCTTAGGGAAACACCTACAGCGGGGACGCCCAGACCCTGAGTTCACCCCACCCTCACCTGAATTCAAATTTATGACAAACACACAGCTGGTATTGGCAATAAAGTTTATTTTGGAGGCACCACTCATCTCCACAGCACCGACCTGGGGAAAGAGTTTATGTATGAGTATGTTTGTTTGTTATGAGCTGATCAGGCTCCACAACACACTTCCACAAGATGTTTTTTGGTGGCACCCATACGCTCGTTCACACACAGGTCCGGACCTGAACGTTTATTGCACACATTCGTTTGTCATAAAACTTGGTGAACTCATTCTGGACCTGATAACAGAGGCGTCCCCCGGTGTTACCAGACTCACACCCCCGCACTACACCATAGGGTACACCACCCTCCAACCCTTTCCACCACGAGGTCTGCTCCTCACAGGGTTTGCTAGAGGCGAGGGCTGGAACTTGCCCCTACTCCCCCGACGCACAATCGCTGCTCTCACTGGAGAGGAAGGGATCCCCTGAAGAGAGACGGCAGAGACAGTAGTCTCAAGGCAGCAGCCCCCACACGAATGCCCCCAGCTGACTACTTCCCTAGCTCGCCAATCTATCCCCGGGTTGTGTTTTTTCAGCCAAGGGAAGCCTAAAACGATAGGTACTGGCATTCCCTCCAAGACGTAGCATGACAAGGACTCCTCATGATGTCCTATACGCAGATGGATGTTTTCTACGACTTGGGTAAGGCTCCCCTGACTCAGTGGAACAGAGTTAATGGCCTGGACGCTTATAGGTTGGGCCAGCGTCCTACACTTCAGGCCATGAGTCTAGACAAAACGAGCATCCACCAGAGTGACTCCTGCTCCGCTGTCCACAAGCACCGGTACCACCTCCGGTACCCCGCCAGCTAACACTTCTGCTGACATAATACCTTGGGAGGGCAAAATGGAGGAAATGTACACTCCCTGGTTGCCTCCCTCCAAACGACCAGGGGTCTGCGGCTTCTGAGATGACACAGATATTTTGGCACGTAATGGGCACGCCTTAAGGAAATGACCAATCTGCCCATAGGAAAAACATGCCAACCCCACTCCCTGAACCGTAGGCAGGCCTGAACACAACCCAACACCTCCTACTTGCACAGGTTCGTCCGGAGACTTGGCACGCCCTGGGCAGGCTCCCATGAAATGGCCCAGCTTCCCACAGGAAAAGCATACCCCCCCACCACGGCGAACCCCAGGCAACCCCCTATTTGTACCAACAACACCGGGCTGCCTGGGTTCCACCAACCGTACCGGGGGGTCCTCACCCCCGGAGAGGACTACAGGGGTCACATTTTGTGTATGTCTTTCCCTAAGGCGTCTATCCACCCGGATGGCGAGGGACATGGCGGCCTCCAGCGACCTGGGGGCGGCGTACTGCACCAGAGTGTCCTGCAACTTAGGAGACAGACCCTGCACAAATTGACTCCTAAGTGCAGGGTCATTCCACTGAGTGTTAGTGGCCCATCTCCTAAACTCAGAGCAGTACTCCTCAGCAATTCGGGCTCCCTGTTTACACCTACGGAGTCAGGATTCCGCCAGAGAGACACCATCAGGATCCCCATACACAAGCGCCAAAGCCGCAAAAAACTTGTCCACGGACTCTTAAGATGGTGAATCGTCCGGCAGGGAGAAGGCCCAGGATTGGGGATCCCCCTTCAAAAGGGACATAATGATTCCCACCCGTTGCTCTTCGCTCCCTGAAGAAGGAGGACGCAGCCTGAAATATAATTTACAGGCTTGCTGAAATATCAAGAATTGATCTCTCCCTCCAGAAAACCGGTCTGGGAGAGATATCTTGGGTTCTGGCTGAGCCTGTGCCTGAATCAAACCTCCAAAGCCCACCAACAGCTGCAGTTGCTGCACCATCTCACCGCGCAGCCCCCTAATCTCTTCAGTAAAGGTCTGCAGTACCTGGGTAAAGGTTTGCATTAGGTCCATAGCTCAGTAGAAAAGAAAAAATTTTATGGTTGGTGATAATGTAATGGTCAACGTGTGACTGGACACAGCGCCTCCAGCAGGGCGAATTTAGGACACACGTGACCCTGGATACAGCGCCTCCAGCAGGGCGAATTTAAATAATACTGGGACGTGCAGCCGGATACACCGCCTCCAGCTGGCGAATTTAAAGTACACGTAAAACTGGATACCCAGCCTCCAGCTGGCGAATTTAAACAATAAGGGGAAACACAGGAACAATTACAGTGGTGGGCCCTGTAATAGGGAATAGGGACATGGAGACCTCCTGAGCTCCCCTGAGGCAGCGTCCCTGCACTCCTTACAATCCCTATACAGGCTCCGAACCTGTCGCCGCACGCGAACCTTATGCCCTGACTCGCCCTGAACCTAGTCCCTCGCTAGGGCATTGGCCGGTGCGGAAACTAATCCCACCACTGCACTAGATCACACATAAGGAAAGTCACAAACAGGGGAAATAGAAAACTTAGCTCTCTCTGTGCAAATGCTCCAGCACAGAGTCCAGCAACCGACTGCAGCCTTCCTCCTGAATAGCTGCCACCAAGTTCAGTCAGCGCTGCAAAGAACTCCCTTCTGTGACTCCTTCCACACCAGGACTCAGATTGAGCTGAGCAATCTCTCCAGCTCCTTCCACCACCAAGGTTGGTTGCAAATGAACAACTATCACCAACAATGATTGCATACCCTGAGACTCATTTATAGAGCCTAACACCTGATTTATAATTACCAATTAAACCTAACACTAAGGTGCGATACCACTCCCCACCACCGGGCAACTTAGAATGAAAGACACCACGTGTGATAATTCTAATGGCCACCGGGGGCAATCACGTCACACTTTGCACTTGACAAAGTAAAAAAAATTCACTTTGTCAAGTTTAAAACTGTCAGATCATGACAACTACATTGTCCTCGCAGTGTACAGAGCCAGATTCTGACCCTGATGAGACTCAGGTGCCTCTTCCCGCACACTATACCACCATACACGGTGACACAGAGGAAGGTGCACATGACATTGAAGAGGAGGTGATGGATGACCCAGTTGTTGACCCAGATTGGCATCCATTGGGGGAAGAGGGTGCTGCTTCCAATAGCTCAGATGAGGAGCATCCACAGCAGACATCGACATCGCAACAGCTGTTATCTGGCAGGCCCGGAACACTCCAAAGACAGGTTCCAAAAATCAAAAGAGTTGCTGGACAGCTTGTCCAGAGGGTCAAAAGATCACAGCGTGCTAGGCCGCAAAATGTCTGCCAAAGTAGGAAGAGTCCATTGTGGCACTTTTTTGAACAAAATCCTCATGATCAGGCCAAGGTTATCTGTAAGAAGTGCGCAAAGACCTTTAGCCGAGGGAAAAATCTGAAAAATTTGAATTCCAGTTGCATGCTTAGACATTTAACCAGCATGCACTTGCAAGCGTGGACACAACACCAAACCTCAAGTGCCACATGTGCAACTGATCACAACGAAGGTAGTCAGCAACGCTACATTGTTTCCCTCACTGTAAGCCCACCGGTTAGCACAGCAGCAAATGTAGAGGTGTCGTTGCAAGGCCACAGCAGTCAGGGAATCCCACTGTTATATCAATGAAAGACTGAATCTAGGCCATCAGAAAGAACACCAACTCCATCACCATCATCAACCCTCTCTCAGTCCGCCCTGTCCACCGCTACTTCCACCATATGCAGCTCTCAAGTCCAGGTCACCCTCCCAGACACTATGAGAAGGTCAAGAAAGTACTCAGTCTCTCATCCGTGTACACTGGGTTTGAACGCCCACATTGCCAAACTAATCTCGTTTGAGATGATGCCCTTTCGGTTGGTGGGAAGCGCAGCTTTCCGCGAACTCATGGCCTATGCAGTACCACGCTATGACCTACCCAGTCGCCACTTCTTCTCTCGCAAAGCCATCCCAGCCCTCCACCATCATGTGAAAGACCGCATTGTCCATGCAATCAAGCAGTCAGTGAGCGGAAAGGTGCATCTCACAACTGATGCATGGTCCAGTCGGCATGGCCAGGGCCGTTACGTGTCCATCACTGCGCACTGGGTTAATGTGGTGGATGCAGGGTCCACAGGGGACAGCGGTGGTGGGACAGTGCTGCCTAGCCCACGGTATAGGAAACAGTTGGTTGTAAGCGTTCGACCCTCCTCCTCCTCCTCCAGAAGCGAAAGCTCGTCCACAGAGCGCAGTCAATCTGCAGCTGCCCCTGTTGCACACGAGGTGTCCACCTATCGAGCAGCTAGTGGAAAGCGTCAGCAGGCTGTGTTGCAGATGATGTGTTTGGGCGACAGACACACCGCCGAGGTGCTGGCCGAGTACTTGAAGCGACAAACTGAGTCATGGCTGGGCAGTGTACATCTTGAGGCAGGCAAGGTAGTTAGTGATAACGGCCGTAATTTTGTGGCAGCCATAGCCCTTTCAAAACTCAGCCACATACCTTGCTTGGCTCACACCTTGAACCTGGTGGTGCAGTGCTTAATCAAAAATTATCCGGAGTTAACAGCCCTGCTCCAGAAGGTGCGAAGAATGTGTGCGCACATCCGCCGGTCGCCTGTACACTCCGTTCGTATGCAGAAGCTGCAGCGATTGCTCCACCTTCCCAACCACTGCCTCATTATCGACATTGCAACAAGGTGGAACTCCACCCTGCACACGGTGGAGCGGCTGTGCGAGCAGAGGCAGGCCATAATGCATTTGTGGGAGGATACACGGCCAGGCACTTTGAGAGCAGACATGGAGTTGACAGGTGTGCAGTGGTCGAAGCTGAAAGACCTCTGTAAAGTCCTTCAGTGTTTTGAGGAATGCACACGGCTGGTAAGCGCAGACGACGCCATCCTAAGCATGAGCATCCCATTTATGCGTCTGCTCATGCAAACTTTGACGCACCTTAAGGAGCAGGCTTCTGCAGCCAATGTTGATGAGGAGGAAGAGGAGGAGGGAATCCTTGATGACATTCAGCCATTGTCTGCTCAGGGACCTCTCCTGGACGAGGTGGAGGAAGAAGAGGAGGAGGAGGATGATGATGGGGATGATTACTTAGGGGAGGAGGATGCATCTCGTGGGGCAAGTGAAAATGTTGGCATGGCAAGGTCTGGTACAGGGTTTGTGCGTGACTGGAGGGATGTGGATTTGCCAGAAAGTGCTCCTCCAACCAGCACTCGCAGTGCATCATTGACACCGGGAACATTGGCCCACATGTCAGATTATGCCTTGCAGATCCTAAAAAGGGACCCCCGCATTGCCAAAATGATGAACGATGACGACTACTGGTTGGCCAGCATCCTGGATCCACGCTATAAAGGCAAATTACAAAACATCATGCCACAGGACAACCTTAACCTAATATTGGCTAATAAACAAGCAACTCTGGTAAATCGGTTGCTTGAGGCATTCCCAGCACACAGCAGCGGTGATGGTTCTCACACGAGCCGTACGGGCCGGGGGCAGCTTGGCAGAGGTGTTCGTGGTGCACACAGCAGAAGTGGCATTGGAGACAGGGGTTTCATGACAATGTTGTGGACTGATTTTTCAAGTACCGCTCACACGACTGGTAATACTGCATCGATGGAAAGTGACAGGAGACAGCAGTTGTCAACTATGGTTACAAACTACTTTTCCTCCCATATCGATGTTCTCCCACACAGGTCATTCCCCTTTGACTATTGGGCCGCTAAACTGGACACCTGGCCTGAATTGGCACAATATGCCTTACAGGAGCTCGCTTGCCCAGCTGCAAGTGTGCTATCGGAAAGAGTCTTCAGTGCAGCTGGATCAATCCTGACAGAAAAAAGGACCCGTCTGTCAACCCAAAATGTGGATGATCTAACCTTCATTAAAATGAACCACGCATGGGTTTCCAAGGATTTTCTCCCACCTTCCCCTGATGACACATAGGGTGACAGAAAAATGGCTTGCTTTGGTCCACCTCTTCCTGGGACTTGACCTATTTCACCTTTTGCATCAGCTGAATGTCCAACATCAACATATGCCACTTTCTAAAACTCCCTAACTGTGCTGCCTCCCCCCCCATGGCCGGGGTCACCACCTAGTGCATGACACCGTGCGAGTGCCGTTGCCCTGGACAGGTGGGTAGGCCGACTCTTGGGCACGGGCACTGGCACAGGGTCCCTCATAGTGCAATCAAGTGTCTCTGACGGTGGTGGTGCACACCCACCGTCAGACACACCGCCGTACTATGAGGGGCCCAGTGCCAGTACTGACGCCCACGAGTGGGCCCCCCTTGCTTGGGCAGGGCCCCAGCATTTGCAATCTTTACCTCTCCCTGCTCCTCCGCTGTGTAGTCTGGGCCGTCAAATCCATACTGTGCCTGACACCGTTTGAGCCTGCCTCCTGATGTATAGACATATATTTTGAATGTGTACGCTATCCATACATGTTATCCGGGGATACGGTACCCTTTCTAACCTTTGTGCAATCACGTGCAATCCATACTGGGCCTAACACCGTCTGAGCCTGCCTCCTGATGTATAGACATATATTTTGAATGTGTACGCTATCCATACATGTTATCTGGGGATACGGTACCCTTTCTAACCTTTGTGCAATCACGTGCAATCCATACTGGGCCTAACACCGTCTGAGCCTGCCTCCTGATGTATAGACATATATTTTGAATGTGTACTCTATCCATACATGTTATCCGGGGATACGGTACCCTTTCTAACCTTTGTGCAATCACGTGCAATCCATACTGGGCCTAACACCGTCTGAGCCTGCCTCCTGATGTATAGACATATATTTTGAATGTGTACGCTATCCATACATGTTATCTGGGGATACGGTACCCTTTCTCACCTTTGTGCAATCACGTGTAATCCATACTGGGCGTGAAAACGGCTGGCGAGCTGTTAAGCAAGCTACAGGACCTGTGGTTTGCACACGTAAGTTTTTCATTTTTTCAGGAATGACGGTTAGGCCTAATTCCGGAACTGCGGTTGACCTGCACTTACTGGGAAATCATTGTTCGCGGGTAATAATTGTAATCAGTGATCCCCATCACTAACATTGTTCAGCGGGTTATCTGCACCTGTAAGCAACAAATGCTGGCCTTTTCAGTGTAGCGCACATGCAGCCACAGACATGTAAGGGCATGACACACCAGTTATTGGCCAATCTCATGTGCCAGAGCCTCACGTGTCCCTCTAGTAAGCTGGACTCGGACCGCGGGGCATGACGGAGTCTCGTTCGTTAACGGAATTAAGCTTGCATTGTGTGCATCTGTTCTGTAGCTGGCATGGTTGAGGTTTCCCAGGTGGAGTCGAATTTAACCGTAGGCTCCACTCCTGGTGGTGCCCTTCTGGACATTCCTTTAAGGTTCAGCTTTTCAACCATACTGCCCACGTAAAACAAACACTTTGCCTTCATGAACGCTGTTTGGAGGGTCATGACTCGTGGGAATAACGCCGCCCAATCAGTTAACCTGCTAGAGAGATCGTTCGTTGCTCCCAAGCATGACATCATACTCCCTAGGAGGAAGGTAATGCCACTGTGGCAACCGTACTCCTGGGGGCAACACAAGTGCACTGATGCCCAGCCACTGCTCGATGAATCTGCTGGTACATTGACCCAGACCACTACATTCCCCTCGCACGCTACACGGCCTGAATCTGACCCTGATGAAACTCAGGTTACCCTTCCCATATACAGTTCCATCTTACACGGTGACAAAGAGGAAGCTGCAGATGAAAGTGCAGGTTCGGCCCACCCGCCATCAGACACACCACCGTACTATCAGGGGCCCTGTGCCAGTGCCGTCGCCAACGAGTGGGCCCCCCCTGCTTGCTCAGGATCACAGCACTTGCAAAGTTGAAATACTGTGCAGTGAGATGGAAGATGGGGATGACGAGGAGTCCAGACAAGTACAGGGATTCCCTAGCGAGGAGACTTATTTGATTGTTTTCAATGTTGGGACAGCAATTTTTGGGGAGCACTATACTCTGGAGAATGATAGATGGGGCCCACCATACACTGGAACATTCCAAAGGTGGACATCAGACACTGGAGCAGCAGTTACAGGGCCCATTATACACTAGAGCATTAGAAATGGGGCCCATTATGTTTGGAGCATTATTTGGGCCCATAAGACAGTGGAGCTTCATCCATGGGGACCAACATATACTGTAGCATTATGTGGAGCTCATCATATACTGTTTCAAACATTATATGGGACCAATGATTCTGTCTGGAGAAATAGATGGGCCTCGTCATGAGATGTAAAAAGTGAAGTACTTTTTATTGTACTATACCGCTATTTCTCTGCCATATCGGAGCATGATGAGTTGTGGTATGTGTTAAAGAGGCGCTCTTTTGCCCAGGGTACATGAAAACCTGGAGTCAGCCCTCCCCCCCACAACTGTAGCCAAATAACCCCCATTTTTCAGTGCGTAACTTGTATTATGAAGTTAATTAAGGTTGACAAGCTTAAGTAAGAAGAATTGATGCTTTTGGCATTCAAATGGGCACTGTAGGTGTGTTTCCTGTCCTCCTCTCACTGCCGACTTTTATTCCCCATTGACTTACATTGGGTTTCGTGCTTCGGGACGACCCCGACTTTTCCCTATAATCGGACGATCTTGCTCGACCCGACTTTTGGAAAAGTCGGGTTTCACGAAACAAAACGCGACCCTAAAAAACCAAAAGTCGCTCAACTCTAGTGTTCAACCTAAGTTTCTTCTGGCTATTACTCTGATCTGCTCCCTGTCCACATTTTCCGCCAAGGCTTTTGTGGATTCGGGAGCAGACCTAAACCTAATGGACTTGGATTTTGCTAAACGTTGTGGATTTCCGATGACACCTCTGCAGACGCCTATCCCTTTGAGGGGGATTGATGCTACTCCTTTGGCTAAAAATAAACCTCAGTTTTGGACCCAGGTGGTAATGCGGGTCGCCCCAGACCATCAAGAAAATTGCAGATTTTTGGTGTTGCATAATCTGCATGATACTATTGTTCTGGGGTTTCCCTGGTTACAAATTCATAATCCAGTTTTGGATTGGAAATCTGTGTCTGTGGTGAGTTGGGGTTGTCGGTGTGCCTTTAGTGAGGCTCCGGTGTTTTCCACCTCTCCTCAGTCGCATGATGTTCCTGATTATTTGGCGGACTTTTATGATGTATTTAGTGAGAATGAATCTGCGTCTCTGCCTCCTCATAGGAGTTATGACTGTGCAATTGAACTGAGCCTGGGGTGTAAATTTCACAAGGGTCGGCTCTTCAATTTATCTGTACCCGAGCACGAGGCTATGCGATCCTATATTAAGGAGGCGTTGGAGAAGGGTCATATTAGACCATCCTCATCACCCTTAGGTGCCGGTTTGTTTTTTTGTAGCCAAAAAGGATGGATCATTAAGACCTTGTATTGATTATCGTGCCCTCAAAAAAATTACTGTTAAATATCAGTATCCGTTACCCCTGATTTCTGATCTATTCTCCAGAGTTAAAGGTGCTTGCTGGTTTACCAAGCTTGACCTCAGGGGGGCGTATCATCTTATTCGCATTAAGCATGGGGATGAATGGAAGACGGCGTTTAATACTCCGGAGGGACATTTTGAGTACCTGGTGATGCCTTTTGGGCTCACTAATGCCCCTTCTGTCTTCCAGTGCTTCATGAATGATATTTTCCGAGATTTTGTCGATAAATTTTTGATTATCTATCTGGATGATATTTTGATCTTCTCCAAGGATTGGGATTCTCATGTGGAACATATTCAGACTGTGTTTCGGATCTTGAGGGAGAATTCCCTGTATGTCAAAGGATCTAAATGCCTTTTTGCAGTACAGAGGATTTCTTTTTTGGAATTTATTTTGTCTCCATCAACTATTGAAATGGACCCGGCCAAGGTACAGGCCATTTACGATTGGTTTCAGCCCACTTCTTTGAAGGCCCTCCAGAAGTTTTTGGGTTTTGCTAATTTTTATCGGAAATTTATAGCAAAATTTTCTAGTATTGCCAAGCCTTTGACTGATTTGACTAAGAAGGGTGCTGATGTGTTAAATTGGTCTCCGGAGGCGGTTTCTTCCTTTCAGGAGCTGAAGCGAAGATTCACCTCCGCCCCAGTTTTGCGGCAACCTGATGTCTCACTTCCGTTCCAGGTAGAGGTGGATGCTTCTGAGATTGGTGCAGGAGCTGTTATGTCCCAAAAGGATCCTGTAACATCTAAAATGAATCCCTGTGCTTTCTTTTCCCGAAAGTTCTCTCCATCTGAACGTAACTATGATGTGGGGAATCGGGAACTGTTGGCCATGAAACGGACATTTGAGGAGTGGAGACATTGGTTGGAGGGAGCTAAGCATCAAGTCGTGATCCTCACTGACCACAAGAATTTGATTTACCTAGAGTCGGCTAAGCGCTTTAACCCTAGACAGGCTAGGTGGGCCTTGTTTTTTACACATTTTGATTTTGTGGTTTCTTTTCTTCCTGGAACTAAGAATGTCAAGGCAGACGCCCTCTCTAGGAGCTTCTTTGCTGATTCTCCTGTGGTGACCAAGCCTGCTACCATCTTAGGCGAAGGGGTAGTTCTTTCTGCCATCTCGCCCGATTTGAGACGTGCTCTGGAAGAGTTCCAGGAGGACAAACCTGAGCGTTGTCCCAGTGGAAAGTTGTATGTTCCTGACCAGTGGAAGAACAGAGTGATGTCTGAAGTTCATTGCTCTGCTTTGGCTGGTCATCCAGGTATTTTTGGTACTAGAGATCTGGTGAGTCGGTCTTTTTGGTGGCCCTCCTTGTCTCGTGATTTCAGGAATTTTGTGCAGTCCTGTGGGACGTGCTCCCGGTCTAAATCGTGTTCTCGCTCTAGTGGGTTGTTGATGCCTTTGCCGGTCCCCAGGAGGCCATGGACCCATATTTCAATGGATTTCATCTCTGATATGCCTGTCTCTCAAAGGATGACTGTTATTTGGGTGATTTGTGATAGGTTCTCTAAGATGGTTCATCTTGTACCAGTCCCTAAGTTGCCGTCTTCCTCTGAGTTGGTGCCCCTGTTTTTGCAACAGGTGGTTCGCTTGCACGGGATTCCTGAGAACATTGTATCTGACAGAGGAGTTCAGTTTGTGTCTAGATTTTGGAGAACTTTCTGTTCCAAGCTGGGAATTCAGTTGTCCTTCTCCTCTGCTTTTCACCCTCAGACCAATGGGGAAACAGAGAGAACAAACCAGACCTTGGAGTCATATTTGAGATGTTTTATTTCTGCTGATCAGGATGATTGGGTTTCATTTTTGCCCTTGGCCGAATTTGCTTTAAATAATAGAGCTAGTTCTGCCACTTTGATGTCACCTTTTTTTTGTAACTTTGGGTTTCATCCTCGATTTTCTTCAGGGCAGGTGGAGCCCTCTGCCTGCCCAGGTGTTGACACTGTGGTGGAGAGAATGCACCAGATCTGGGACCAAGTGGTGGATAAGTTATCTCTCTCCCAGGAAAAGGCCCAGCGGTATTCCAACCGACATAGGACCATTGGTCCCCAGTTTAACGTTGGTGATATGGTGTGGTTATCATCAAAAAATATTGCTATGAAGGTGGCTTCTCCTAAGTTTAAGCCTAGATTTATTGGACCTTACAAGATTTTGGAGATTATTAATCCGGTCTCTTTTCGTTTGGCTCTTCCTGTCACATTTAAAATCCATAATGTGTTCCATAAATCTTTGTTGAAGAGGTTTGTTGAACCTGTTGTTCCGGGGGTGGCACCTCCAGACCCTGTATTGGTTGAAGGTAACATGGAATATGAGGAAGAGAAAGTACTGGATTCCCATCTGGCTAGACGGAGACTCCAGTATTTGGTTAAGTGGAAGGGTTATGGTCAGGAGGATAATTTCTGGGTCTCTGCCTCTGATATTCATGCCAAAAGATTGGTGCGTGCCTTTCATCGGGCTCACCCTGATCACCCTGGTGGCGTGGTTGAGGGTTCGGTGACCCCTCCTCAAGGGGGAGGTACTGTTGTGAGTTCATTTTCCCCTTCACTACTGAGGCCCGATGAACTCCCTCTTCTGGTAAAGAAAGTTAGTGAGCCTGATTATCAAACACCTGAGCCTAATGATGATGACTGGCTGAGTGGAGTTACTGACTGGATATAAGGCTGCCAACGCCCTTCTGCCCTGCGGGTGATTTCTCTGTGGGATCCTTGGAGACCAGTCTGAATTCCTGCTCTTCTAAAGCTAAGTTTTCTGCTCGGCTTTTTGCATTTGTGCTTTGACTTTGTTTTGCCTTGTTTTTCTGGATGTCTGCCATTCCCTGCTGGGGTGAGCTGAATTCCTTTAGCTCTGTCTTCTGAAAATACCTGAGTGCTGATTTAGTGTTTGAAGCCTAGCTGCTTCAGGGTCTTTTTCCATATCAGCTTGTTGGCTTATGTTTTTGATAGGGTTTTGGCAGATTGCAGACAGCATCCTTCCTTTCCTGTTCTGTTTAGTTAGCTTGGGCCCCATCGTTTGCTCAGGCTATCTTTCTATCTGTGTGAGTGTTTTTTCATCTTGCTTCACCGTCATTATATGTTGGGGCTGCCTTTTACTTTTGGGTCTGCTCTGGGGCAGTTTAGATTTCCTTTTCTGTCTTTAGGCTATTTAGCTCTCCGGCTGTGATCGAGGGGTCTAGGGCACCGTAGGAACCCCCCACGGCTACTGCTAGTTGTGTTGATAGGTTCAGGGGTCTGCAATCTGATAGTTGCCAACTTCTCTGGTTTTCTGGACGTAGCTTCTATTTTTGTGTCTGCCTCCTATGGTGACTCAATCATAACAGGGCTTACAATCTAAATTCCCTATTAGTATGTCTTTAGAATGTGGGAGGAAACCGGAGTGCCCGGATGAAACCCACGCAAACACGGGGAGAACATACAAACTCCTTGCAGATGTTGTCCTTGGTGGGATTCAAACCCAGGACCTCAGCGCTGCAAGGCTGCAGCACTAGCTATTGCCTCTGTAGAAGCGTTGGAGAAAATGTGGACTTCTCTTCTGATGGTGGCTGAAAGGGTGCCTGAGGAATAACAACGTGGGACTTGGAAATGCTCTAAGACCTTCAGAGACTTCTTCCACGCCTCCCACCTTTGTTGTTTCTGGGATGGTAGCGGAGTGTCCCAATCCATACGCTCGGTGGTCAACTGTCTCAACAATATCTTGCCTTGAGTGGTGATGGGTGTAATAAACCCGAGAGGATCATAGATGCTGTTCACAACAGATAAGACTCCTCGTTTAGTGAAAGGTTTATCACAAACTGACACCTGGAAAGTGAATGTGTCCTGCTTAATATCCCAAAGCAGACAGAGGCTGCGTTGCATGGGAGGAATGTCAGAACCCAGAACAAGATCTCTTACACCAGCAGCATGATCCTCAGATGGAAATGCTTTCATTAGAGTTGAGCGACTTTTGGTTTTTTAGGGTCGAGTTTCGTTTCATGAAACCCGACTTTTCCAAAAGTCGGGTCGAGCAAGATCGGCCGACTATAGGGAAAAGTCGGGGTCGTCCCGAAACACAAAACCCAATGTAAGTCAATGGGGAATAAAAGTCGGCAGTGAGAGGAGGACAGGAAACACACAAGTGCCCATTTGAATGCCAAAAGCATCAATTCTTATTACTTAAGCTTGTCAACCCTAATTTACTTCATATTACCGTATA
Organism: Dendrobates tinctorius; assembly: GCF_039654945.1. Lineage (NCBI taxonomy): Eukaryota > Metazoa > Chordata > Amphibia > Anura > Dendrobatidae > Dendrobates > Dendrobates tinctorius. The sequence continues at coordinate 993,787 of NW_027361763.1, read as the reverse complement.
TACTCGAGTATAAGCCGACCCGAGTATAAGCCGACCCCCCTAATTTTGCCACAAAAAACTGGGAAAACTTATTGACTCGAGTATAAGCCTAGGGTGGGAAATGCTCCATAGATTATTCCCCATATGCTGCCCCCATAAGAAGCTCCATAGATTATTCCCCCATATACTGCCCCCATAAGAAGCTCCATAGATTATTCCCCCATATACTACCCCCATTAGAAGCTCCATATTGTTCCCCCATATACTGCCCCTATAAGAAGCTCCATATTGTTCCCCCATATGCTGCCCCCATTAGAAGCTCCATATTGTTTCCCCATATACTGCCCCCATTAGAAGCTCCATATTGTTCCCCCATATACTGCCCCCATTAGAAGCTCCATATTGTTCCCCCATATGCTGCCCCCATTAGAAGCTCCATATTGTTCCCCCATATGCTGCCCCCATAAGAAGCTCCATATTGTTCCCCCATATGCTGCCCCCATTAGAAGCTCCATATTGTTCCCCCATGTGCTGCCCCATTAGAAGCTCCTTAAGATTATTCCCCCATGTGCTGCCGCTGCTGCTGCATGTAAAAATAAAAAAATGACATACTCACCTCTCCGTCGCTGGGTGTCAGATTCTCACCTGTCCTGCGTCCATGGCTGCTCATCTGCCACGTCATCGGTCAGTGACGTTCACACTGCAGGGGGCGCGGCGCGCACTAACCACGTCACCGCGCCCTCTGCTGTCTGAAGTCACTGACCGATGACAGACAGCAGCAAGCAGCCATGGACGCAGGACTGGTGAGTATCGCTATACTTACCCGTCCTGACGCTGTGTCTTGAGCCCCCAGCTTCTCCGCGCTCTCTCTTCCTGCCTTCAGCGGTCACATGGTGCCGCTCATTAATATGCGCATATTCATGAGTTTTAATGAGCGGCACCACGTGACCGCTGAAGGCAGGAAGAGAGAGCACGGGGAGAAGCTGGGGGCTCAAGAGACAGCGTCAGGACGGGTAAGTATGACCTGACACCCCCGCCCCCCCCTTTGACCCCCCGGTGTATATGACTCGAATATAAGCCGAGAGGGGGACTTTCAGCCCCAAAAAACGGGCTGAAAATCTCGGCTTATATTCGAGTATATACGGTACTAGTTACGCACTGAAAAATGGGGGTTATTTGGCTACAGTTGTGGGGGGGAGGGCTGGCTCCAGGTTTTCGTGGGCCCAGGGCCACCGTCCGGGTCACCGCTGCTGTGACACATCCCACTGACACCGGCCCGGTACCGAGTACCCCACAGCCATGGGAGGGCGACCCATATGCCGACTGCTGATCGGGCGGCGTTATTCCCACGAACCTCCAAACAGCGTCCATGAAAGCAAAGTTTTTGGTTTCCGGGGGCAGTATGATTGCAAAGCTGAACCTTAAAGGAATGTACAAAAGGGCACCACCAGGAGTGGAGCCTGTGGCTTAATTGGACTGCACCCGGGAAACCACTAACATACAAGCTACAGAGAAGATGGACAGATTGCAAGCTTTGTCGATTCTGTGTTTGGTGTTGTATGTCCGTTTGTAGTTGTGCTAGCGATTTCTCAGCTTTATTCCGTTAACGACCCAGACTCCGGCATGGCCCCACGGTACGCGTCAAGCTTACTAGAGGGATACGCGAGGCTGTGGCACGTTGGATCGAGCAATAACAGGTCTAGCATTCCCGTACATGTCCGGGGCTGCATGCACGCTACACTGAAAGGACCAGCTTTTGTCGCTTACAGGTGCAGATAACCTGCTGAACTCCGTTAGTGATGGGGATCTGGACTTCAGATTATTCCCCGCGAACGATGACTTCCCAGTAAGTTCAGGTCAACCGCAATACCGGAGTTAGGCCTAACCGTCATTCCTGAAAAAATTACGGGTCCAAACCACAGGTGATGTAGCTTGCTTAACAGCTCGGCAGCCGTTCTCAGGCCCAGTATGGATTCAACAACATTGTAGAAAGTTGATAAAGGGTACAGTTTCACCGCATAACACGTATATATGTAGCCTAGTTTACACATTAAAAATATATGTCTATAGATCAGGAGGCAGACTCAGATGTTCTCAGGCCCAGTATGGATTTAACCAGATTGTACAAAGTTGAGAAAGGGTACTTTATCACTGGATAGCAGGTATATATAGCATAGTTTAAACATGTAAAATCTCTGTGTTCTCAGTATGGATTACACAGCAATCTAAAAAGTTGGAAAAAGGAAATGCATTGGAGGCGTACACAACTATATATTTTGGTGTTATTTTTAAATCTTCATAGATATTTCTGTCTCAGTAATACAGTCCAGCCTCTCCGCAATAGGAAATGAGATGCATACAATTAGTGACATAAAGGCTATTGATTGCAGAAATCTAGGAATTATTATTCACGGGAAAAACCTCCGTCACAATTCTCATAGGCGATGCTGACCCTCAATTAATTGGTGTGTTGAGACAGTGAAAACATTTTTTTGTGAATAAAGTCTTGCTGTATCGCACTTCCGTTGATTCCATCACTGTTACTCATCTCAATCAAATTTTTATCACAGGGAGCGATGTAAACATGGTGCTCACTGGCTATCATGATCTGTCACGTAACTTTGGAGTGCAAAAGACAGAAGCCACAGGCCGTAGGCGATTCTATTTGATTGGCATGAGAGGGCACATTTTAAAATGTGCGCCAGAATGTCACACGTTTGTGAGTAGGAAAAATGTGAAAGCTGATGATAAACCACCACTGCATGTCATTGTGAGTTGACGTCCATAAGAAATGGAAGCCATTGATCATCTGGAGCTAGAGCCCGGACAGCAGGATAGGGCATAGCTACATCTTAACCATCATCTTTCAGTTCAATCAATTTGTAGTGGCAGTCCCAGTGAAGGATTTGACAGCCCAGACTACACAGCGGAGGCGCAGGGAGAGGTAAACATTGCAAATGCTGGGGCCCTGCCCAAGCAAGGGGGGCCCACTTGTGGGCTTCGGTACTGGCACTGGGCCCCTCATAGTACGGCGGTGTGTCTGACGGCGGGTGTGCACCACCACCGTCAGAGACACTTGATTGCACTATGAGGGACCCTGTGCCAGTGTCCGCGCCCAAGAGTCAGCCCACCCACCTGTCCAGGAAAACGGCACTCGCACGGTTTCAGGCGCTAGGTGGTGACCCCGGCCATTGGGGGGGGCAGCCCAGTTAGGGAGGTTTACAAAGTGGCATATGTTGATGTGGGACATTCAGCTGCTGCAAAAGGCGAAATAGATCAAGTTCGCGGAATAGGAGGATAACCAAAGCAAGCCATTTTTCTGGCAACCTATGTGTCATCAAGGGAAGGTGGGACAAAATCCTTGGAAACCCATGCATGGTTCATTTTAATGAAGGTTAGATCATCCACATTTTGGGTTGACAGACGGGTCCTTTTTTCTGTCAGGTTGATCCAGCTGCACTGAAGACTCTTTCCGATAGCACACTTGCAGCTGGGCAAGCGAGCTCCTGTAAGGCATATTGGGCCAATTCAGGACAGGTGTCCAGTTTAGCGGCCCAATAGTCAAAGGGGAATGACCTGTGTGGGAGAACATCGATATGGGAGGAAAAGTAGTTTGTAACCATAGTTGACAACTGCTGTCTCCTGTCACTTTCCATCGATGCAGTATTACCAGTTGTGTGAGCGGTACTTGAAAAATCAGTCCACAACATTGTCATGAAACCCCTGTCTCCAACGCCACTTCTGCTGTGTGCACCACGAACACCTCTGCCAAGCTGCCCCCGGCCCGTACGGCTCGTGTGAGAACCATCACTGCTGCTGTGTGCTGGGAATGCCTCAACCAACCGATTTACCAGAGTTGCTTGTTTATTAGCCAATATTAGGTCAAGGTTCTCCTGTGGCATGATGTTTTGTAATTTGCCTTTATAGCGTGGATCCAGGATGCTGGCCAACCAGTAGTCGTCATCGTTCATCATTTTGGCAATGCGGGGGTCCCTTTTTAGGATCTGCAAGGCATAATCTGACATGTGGGCCAATGTTCCCGGTGTCAATGATGCACTGCGAGTGCTGGTTGGAGGAGCACTTTCTGGCAAATCCACATCCCTCCAGTCACACACAAACCCTGTACCAGACCTTGCCATGCCAACATTTTCACTTGCCCCACGAGATGCATCCTCCTCCCCTAAGTAATCATCCCCATTATCATCCTCCTCTTCTTCCTCCACCTCGTCCAGGAGAGGTCCCTGAGCAGACAATGGCTGAATGTCATCAAGGATTCCCTCCTCGTCAACATTGGCTGCAGACGCCTGCTCCTTAAGGTGCGTCAAAGATTGCATGAGCAGACGCATAAGTGGGATGCTCATGCTTAGGATGGCGTCGTCTGCGCTTACCAGCCGTGTGCATTCCTCAAAACACTGAAGGACTTTACAGAGGTCTTTCAGCTTCGACCACTGCACACCTGTCAATTCCATGTCTGCTCTCAAAGTGCCTGGCCGTGTATCCTCCCACAAATGCATTATGGCCTGCCTCTGCTCGCACAGCCGCTCCACCATGTGCAGGGTGGAGTTCCACCTTGTTGCAATGTCGATAATGAGGCAGTGGTTAGAAAGGTGGAGCAATCGCTGCAGCTTCTGCATATGAATGGAATGTACAGGCAACCGGCGGATATGCGCGCACAGTCTTCGCACCTTCTGGAGCAGGGCTGTTAACTCCGGATAATTGTTGAGGAAGCACTGCACCACCAGGTTCAAGGTGTGAGCCAAGCAAGGTATGTGTTTGAGTTTTGAAAGGGCTATGGCTGCCACAAAATTACGGCCGTTATCACTAACTACCTTGCCTGCCTCAAGATGTACACTGCCCAGCCATGACTCAGTTTGTCGCTGAAAGTACTCGGCCAGCACCTCGGCGGTGTGTCTGTCGCCCAAACACATCATCTGCAACACAGCCTGATGACGCTTTCCACTAGCTGCTCGAAAGGGGGACACCTCGTGTGCAACAGTGGCAGCTGCAGATGGAGTGCTCATACGACTGCGCTCTGTGGACGAGCTTTCGCTTCTGGAGGAGGAGGAGGGTCGAACGCCTACAGCCAACTGTTTCCTAAACCGTGGGCTAGGCAGCACTGTCCCACCACCGCTGTCCCCTGTGGACCCTGCATCCACCACATTAACCCAGTGCGCAGTGATGGACACGTAACGGCCCTGGCCATGCCGACTGGACCATGCATCAGTTGTGAGGTGCACCGTTCCACTCACTGACTGCTTGAGTGCATGGACAATGCGGTCTTTCACATGATGGTGGAGGGCTGGGATGGCTTTGCGAGAGAAGAAGTGGCGACTGGGTAGGTCATAGCGTGGTACTGCATAGGCCATGAGTTCGCGGAAAGCTGCGCTTTCCACCAACCAATAGGGCATCATCTCTAACGAGATTAATTTAGCAATGTGGACGGTCAAACCCATTGTATGCGGATGATTGACTGAGTACTTTCTTGACCTACTCATAGTGTCTGGGAGGGTGAGCTGGACTTGAGAGCTGCATATGGTGGAAGTAGCGGTGGACAGGGCGGACTGAGAGAGGGTTGATGATGGTGATGGAGTTGGTGTTCTTTCTGATGGCCTAGATTCAGTCTTTCGTTGATATAACAGTGGGATTCCCTGACTGCTGTGGCCTTGCAACGACACCTCAACATTTGCTGCTGTGCTAACCGGTGGGCTTACAGTGGGGGAAACAATGTAGCGTTGCTGACTACCTTCTTTGTGATCAGTTGCACATGTGGTAGTTGAGGTTTGGTGTTGTGTCCACGCTTGCAAGTGCATGGTGGTTAAATGTCTAAGCATGCAACTGGTATTCAAATTTTTCAGATTTTTCCCTCGGCTTAAGGTCTTTGCGCACTTCTTACAGATAACCTTGGCCTGATCATGAGGATTTTGTTCAAAAAAGTGCCACACTGCACTCTTCCTACTTTGGCAGACATTTTGCGGCCTAGCACGCTGTGATATTTTGACCCTCTGGACAAGCTGTCCAGCAACTCTTTTGAATTTTGGAACCTGTCTTTGGAGTGCTCCGTGCCTGCCAGATAACAGATGTTGCGATGTCGATGTCTGCTGTGGATGCTCCTCATCTGAGCTATTGGAAGCAGTACCCTCTTCCCCCAATGGATGCCAATCTGGGTCGACAACTGGGTCATCCATCACCTCCTCTTCAATGTCATGTGCACCTTCCTCTGTGTCACCGTGTATGGTGGTATAGTGTGCGGGAAGGGGCACCTGAGTCTCATCAGGGTCAGAATCTGTCTCTGTACACTGCGAGGACAATGTAGTGCTCTGAGTGAATGTACCAGCAGAATCATCTATCAGTGGCTGTGCATCAGTGCACTCTATGTCAGATTCATCTTGGCCTGGGTAATTCACCATTTCACTTGATAATCCAGGCATGGTATGTGAAAACAGCTCCATGGAGTAATCAGTAGTATGGCCTGCGTCATCCTTCAATCTTGGTTGGGGTGAAGGACACAAGGAAAGGTGTGGTTCATGAACATGAGCCTCCAATGACGACTCAGTGCTTTTATTTTTTACAACTTCAGAAGAGGAGGCGATAGAGCTGGAGGCTGAGTCAGCAATGTAAGCCAAAACTTTTTCCTGAAGCTCTGGCTTTAAAAGCGGTTTGCCAGCTCCTAGAAAAGTAAGCCTTCGAGGCCTTGTGGAGCCAGACGATGACACAGGCTCAACACCTCCTGCATTCGGTCCTATTTTGCTTTTGCCACTACCATCAGATCCACCACCAACAACATCATTACCAGCTGCCAACCTCCGCCCAATTCCACGGCCTCTTCCACCAGCCTTCCTCATTTTTGGTAGAAATGTAGACAAAATCCAACAAACTAGATAGTAATGTAAAACAAGGTACAAGGTGTCTATAGGACAGGGGAGATTTTGAATTTCTGCACACACTTGTGGACACTGGACACTTTTGGATTGTGTGAGGCCCACTGAATATCACAGCGCTATGTCTCAGGCTCGATGTCGCAGGTGTGAAAAATGTCACTAGAGGATAATGGAGGTTTTGAATTTCTGCACACACTTGTGGACACTGGACACTTTTGGATTGTGTGAGGCCCACTGAATATCACAGCGCTATGCCACAGGCTCGATGTCGCAGGTGTGAAAAATGTCACTAGAGGATAATGGAGATTTTGAATTTCTGCACACACTTGTGGACACTGGACACTTTTGGATTGTGTGAGGCCCACTGAATATCACAGCGCTATGTCACAGGCTCGATGTCACAGGTGTGAAAAATGTCACTAGAGGATAACGGAGATTTTGAATTTCTGCACACACTTGTGGACACTGGACACTTTTGGATTGTGTGAGGCCCACTGAATATCACAGCGCTATGTCACAGGCAGAAATTGGCTAGTGTATGACAAACTACAAGGTGTATAAAGAATTGGGCAGAATAGGAATCTCCCTAGAGTGTAGGTCTGTAAGAACGGTACAAGTCTTCCACTTATCCTTAGAGTGACACACAGATAGCTTCACTGTGGCCGTGATAACAGCCGTTACACGGTACTGAGAGAGGAGCGTGCACGTACACGGCTGTCTGGTGTACGTAAAATTGTCAAGCTCCGTGTTTTTTAAGTATACGGACTGACACACGCTGTCTCTCTATAGTTTTGAATGTGATCAAACAGCAAATATATTTAACTGTTTGAAAGCTAGACAAAACTAGAAGGTGCAGGTCTGTAAGAATGGAACATGTCCTCGACTTATTCTTACAGAGTGACACACAGATAGCTTCACTGTGGCTGTGATAACAGCCGTTACACGGTACTGTGTGAGGAGTGTGCACCGCTGTATGGTGTGAAAAAATGCACGCTCAGTACCTCACCAGGACAAAAAAAAAAATTGGGATTGCTTTTAAAAAAGCAGTTTGCAGAGCAGTGGGTAAACAGCAATGCAGCCGTCAGGAAGCCTTAGAAGGCAGCCTAACAACCAACATCGCTGATCCAGCAAAATATAGCCTCCCCTTGCACTGCACACACAGTGACTGGTGTGTTGTACAGGCAAAATCGCTAGCAACAGAAGCAGTTTTTGGTGTCTTCTTCCCTGCCTAACGCTCTCCCTACAGAATCATCATCAGCAGCAGCTCTCCCTATTCTGAGATCAGCATGAGGAACATGGCGGTCGGCGTGCACGCCCTTTTATACCCCCTGTGACGCCCACCAAAGCAAGCCAATCACTTGCATGCCCTTCTGAAAGATGGTGGTGACCCCTGCCTATGTCATCACGTTGCCCACAGTGTCCGTGGATCCTGATTGGCTGAAAAAGAGCACAAAACAAACTTTTGAAACGCGACTTTGGCGCTTAAGTCGCCGACCTCGTGGCCGACCTCATCCTAGGGTCGGGTTTCGTTTCATGAAACCCGACTTTGGCAAAAGTCGGTGACTTTTGAAATTTTTCGACCCGTTTCGCTCAACTCTAGCTTTCATTACTTTTTCACTGTTGATGATTTTGTGGAGACTAAGGTACGCTGTTGACAGCATTTCCTGAGTCCTAGAGAGCAGATCGATAGTCTCTTCACTTGTGGGAAGAGACTTAAGCCCATTATCTATGAAGAAGTTTCTTTCCACAAATAGATGAGCATCAGACCCATGCTCTCTCTCACCTTCCCATGCTGTCCATCTTAGTCCATAGATGGCCACTGCAGGCGAGGGGCTGTTCCTGAAGACGTGCACCTTCATCCTGTAGTCTATGACCTTGTTGCGGATGTCATTGTCTTTGTGCCATAGGAATCTGAGGTAGTTTCTGCTGTCTTCTCTCATGGTAAAGCAATGAAACATTTGTTAAATGTCGGCCATTACTGCAACAGATTCTTGTCAGAAGCGAATCAGTACTCCTATAAAGCTGTTGTTTAGATTAGGCCCAGTGAGGAGCAGGCTATTTAGGGAGATGCCTTCATACTGAGCACTGGAGTCAAACACCACTCTAATTTGGTCAGGTTTGCGAGGATGGTAGACACCAAAGGATGGAATATACCAGAATTCTTCACCTTCTTTTAGTTGGGGGTGCGGGTTCCGCATGACCTCTATTGAAGATATTCTGCATGAAGTCGACAAAATGTTTCTCCATCTCTGGCCTTCTCTTTAAGGTGCGTTTTAGGGATGAAAACCTTGCCATTGCTTGTTGCAGATTATCAAGTAGCCTTGTTCTTGGAGAACGAAAAGGTAAAGGTGCTACCCAGCTATTTGAATCGTCTTGGGCGAATTCCTTTTCCATAATCATTATAAATTCATTGTCCTCCCTTGCAGGTGCTAGCTGGTTGTCTTCTCTTCTAGAGTTGAACACTGTTGACCCGAGGTCATCATTACGGTCCAGGAATATGTTCGTGTCGTCAGAGGTTTCTTTCTTTCACTTGTCACTTATCTTCTCTTTCACCCAGTAATTATATGGGAATGGTTGAAAGTAAGTGCTGTGACCATTTGGTAGGACGTGAGTCTTAAATGAGGAAATCCTCATGGGTCTCTTCATCTTTTCTGTACAGACATTGCCTATGATAACCCAGCCTAGGTCTAAGCATTGAGCAAAAGGAGCGTCGTGTGGCCCATTGATTTGTTTACGTACATTGTGTAGTCGCAGAATGTCTCTGCCAAGCAGGATCAGGATGTTTGTGCTGTTGTCGAGAGCTGGTATCTTGCCTGCCAAAGTCCTTAGATGAGGGTGATGGAGTGCAGCCTCTGGAGTTGGAATTTCCTCTCTGTTGGACGGTACCTGGTTGCATTCGACCAGAGTGGGTAAGGGTATCTCCACATTGTTCTCAAGAGAAGACACCATGAGTCCATTGGCTCTTCTCCCTGAGACCTCCGTAACACCGCTGCTGGTGCCTAGGGTTTATGGGTGAGAGTTTCCCTTTAAATCAAACATGTCAAAAAGCTCTGACCTAGCAAGTGACCGGTTGCTCTGATCGTCCAGGATAACATACACCCTTGCGATTTTCTCTGGTCGACCCTTGGTATACACATTCACCAGGCATATCTTCGCACACGACTTGTCCCAGAGGCCTTCTCCACAGAATTCTGTGCATGAAGAAGATATTGTGATAGAACTCACTGTTTGAACAGCATCCTCCCCGCCTTGCCTTGTGGTGGGGGAAGGCGTAAGCTGTGCAGTGTTAGATTGTGATGGATGGAGCGCTTGCACATGCTTCTCACTGTCACACTCCAAACACTTAATAGATATTTTACAGTCTTTAGAAAAGTGTTCAGTAGAAGCACAGCACCTGTAACGTATCCCAAAGTTCTTCAGAAGCTCTTTGCGTTCCTGGAGTGGTTTCTTTCTGAAGCCGATGTACTTCTTTAAGGGATGAGGTTTCTTGTGAATGGGACACATACGATTAGGATTCTCAACCTTCTCACATTTATAGCTCTTATCTTGTGATACTGAAGGTGTGGGAAGAACATCAGTCTTCTTGACGGACATTGGAGCTCAGCGGTTCTTGTAGTTAAGACATGGACTGTCGTGTTTAGGAGATGAAACAGGGTTGCTGTGTTCTCCATAGGAAAAACTTGGATCGGTCTTACACTCTGCAATATTTTTGATGAACTCGCAGAAGTAGGAAAATGGAGGGAAGGAGACTTGGTTTTCCATTTTGTATTTTGATCCACGCATGGCCCACTTATTTTGGATATTGGACAGCAGCTTGGAAACTATTGGGGTTACCCAATGAGCAGTGTCCAGGTAGCTGAGGCCAGGAAGGTGCGGGTCTGCTTTGGCCAGCTGAAGCTCTAACAGGAGGTCGCTAAGCTCTTGGAACCTTGCACTGTCCTTACTAGATACCTTTGGAAAATCCTCTTGTCGCTTGAACAGGGCCTTTTCTATGGCCTCAGGTCTGCCATAGCTTCTTTCTAGCCTTTTCCATGCAGCAGTGAGACCCGCGATGGGATTACTGATGTGCACGGATTTAAGTCTCTTGACCCGATCCGTGGATTGTGGCCCAAGCCACCTGATTAGCAGGTCTAGCTCTTCAGCAGCGGTGATGCTGAGATCACTGATTGTGGTTTTAAAGGTGCACTTCCAACCCCTGTAGTTCTCAGGTTTATCGTCAAACTCTGTAAGACCGGTCTTAGTTAGATCACGCCGAATCATGTACCTTGCAAGGCCAGACATATCAGCATTCTCCGATTTTGGAAGGACCATTGCTGGCTGGATAGCATTGTTCCTACAGTCTGTGCTTTGACCTGGGAATGCAGGTACATATGGGGCAGTGTAGGCATTCAGACCATTAACTGGCTTAAGGAGCTTAGCTTCTGCCACATATGGGACTGGAATTGTGTGAGTGACTGGAGTGTGGTGACTTGCCTGCATATTGGCCTGTACATATGTTTCTGTGTATAAGATTTGGTGAGGTGCAGGTTTCTGGTACATTTCGGTGCACAGAGGAGGATCAGGATGCAAGGTTGGCAGTGTATTGTACTGACCTTGGGTGCAGGATGCGAGTAAACACTCTGTGTCCTGTTGTCTCAGGGGAGCATCTGTGCAGTCAGGAAGGATTGCAGGAGCAGGGGTAGTGCTGTGTTGGCTTTGTATATAGTCTCTAGTACGCATAAGAGGGTCTTCAGTATCAAAATCACTTAAACTGATGCTGTCTCTTTGGCTCCCACTGATGGCTTGTTCCAGGACCTTTAACCTTGCCATGGCTATGGTGTGTTCGCGTTCCTTCTCTAGGGCCTCTATTTTCATCTCAGTTTCCTTTTGAACGAAGGCAGCTTGTATTTTAGTGGCCTCGGCTTCTGCACGTGCTTTTACGAGCTGTTCACTGAGGGTTGAGGATTTTGAAGAGCGTGTCTTAGATGATCACTTTAATCAAAAAAATTTTTGGCACTCAACTCGTTGCAAAGATGAAGAATTTTTATTTGCAGTCACAAATATAGACGTTTCGGCTGTATCAAATAGCCTTCATCAGTAAACTGCAAAGTCGACAAAAGTATATACAATATACAATCAGATACTACAGATAATCAATCCATGAAGATATCAATAACAGAAGAAACAAGTATTGGTATGTGCACAAGTGGTAGGGAGGACGGAGCAAGGTATATAGGAAATGTGGCTCATGGAAGGAAAAGAAACAGAAATACACATAAAAGTAAAAGAAAAGACATCAAACCTACCAAGACTGCTCCTATCTCTATAATTTTCTGGACATCTATGGTGAGACAAGATTTAAATCAATAAAATTATCCTGTTAAGAAGTAATCAATGGAGTCTATAACTGTAGAATATATATATATACTCACTATATTGTATGACCAATAGGAAATTAGGTGCTATTGGAGGTGATACCATCCACCATGTAAGAACTGGTATATAAACCTGGTTCAAAAAAAATTTATATGTGTCTGTGAGCAAACATTACAGTAGTGTGGGAATATTACAATGTATTACGATACTGGAACTAACCTGTAGATTTCAATGAGAAGGGGTAGTAGAGAAATATTCCAAACAAGACCATATACAGGATCTAACATGAACACAGTATACCCTTAGAACTTATATAACCTTAGGCGTTATAATGTATATCATGTTGAGATTTACTCACTATTAGAGTTGAGCGATACGTCCGATACTTCAAAGTATCGGATCGGAATGTATCGGCCGATCTTAAAAAAAAGTATCGGTATCGCCGATTCCGATACCGGAAGTCCCATTCAAGTCTATGGGACTTCCGGTATCGGAATAAGAAAAACCCTATTTTTCCATTGTACAGCCTCTCTGGGGTCTGTACGGGCCTTTCGGGGGGCTGTGCCGGCCTGCCAGGGGGTCTGTGCCGGCCTGCCGGGGGGGCTGTGCAGGTTCCGGTGGTCTGTGCCGGCCTGCCGGGGGGCTGTGCCGGCCTGCCGGTGGTCTGTGCAGGCTTCGGGGGTCTGTGCAGGCATCGTCTGATGGGACTACAAGTCCCATCGGGCGATGCCTGCTACCATGACAGTGATTGACACATTAGCCAATGATGGGACAGTAATAGTCCCATCATCCGGCTAATGTGTTGAATGTAAAAAAAAAAAAAATAATAATTACATGCTACATACATGCAACATGCATGCTACATTCATACTACATATATACTACATGCATGCAACATACATACTACATATATACTACATGCATGCAACATACATACTACATATATACTACATGCATGCAACATACATACTACATACATACTACATATATACTACATGCATACTACATACATGCTACATACTACATGCATGCTACATGCATGCTACATGCATGCTACATACATACATGCTACATATATACTACATACATACTACATGCATGCTACATACTACATGCATGCTACATGCATGCTACATACATACTACATGCTACATATATACTACATATATACTAAATGCATGCTACATACATACTACATGCTACATATATACTACATACATACTACATGCATGCTACATACATACTACATGCATGCTACATACATACTACATGCTACATACATACTACATATATACTACACACATGCTACACACATACTACATGCTACATACATAGTACATGCATACTACATGCATGCTACATATATACTACATGCATGCGACATACATACTACATATATACTACATGCATGCTACATACATACTACATACATACTACATGCATGCTACATACATACTACATGCTACATATATACTACATATATACTAAATGCATGCTACATACATACTACATGCTACATATATACTACATACATACTACATGCATGCTACATACATACTACATGCATGCTACATACATACTACATGCTATATACATACTACATGCTACATACATAGTACATACATACTACATGCATGCTACATACATACTACATATATACTACATGCATGCTACATACATACTACATGCTACATACATACTACATATATACTACATGCATGCTACATACATACTACATGCTACATACATACTACATGCATGCTACATACATACTACATGCTACATATATACTACATATATACTACATGCATGCTACATACATACTACATGCTACATATATACTACATATATACTACATGCATGCTACATACATACTACATGCATGCTACATACATACTACATGCATGCTACATACATACTACATGCTACATACATACTACATGCTACATACATACTACATGCATGCTACACACATACTACATGCTACATACATAGTACATACATACTACATGCATGCTACATACATACTACATATGTACTACATGCATGCTACATACATACTACATGCTACATACATACTACATATATACTACATGCATGCTACATACATACTACATGCTACATACATACTACATGCATGCTACATGCATACTACATGTAACATACATACTACATGCATGCTACATACAATACATTCATACAATACATTCATACAATACATACATAGACATACAGTACTCACCCATGATCCGAAGCAGTCCACGAGTGTGTCCCACGACGATCTTGGGTAGAGATCGTCGTGGGACACACTCATGGACTGCTTCGGATCATGGGTGAGTATTTTTGTGGTTTGTTATGTTAATATTTATTCCGTACACGACAATGGCTTCGGGGAACAATGTGACAAGTATTGGTAAGTATGTTACTCTATGTTATATGTACTGTATGTCTATGTATGTATTGTATGAATGTATTGTATGAATGTATTGTATGTAGCATGCATGTAGTATGTATGTTACATGTAGTATGTATGTAGCATGTATGTAGCATGTAGCATGTATGTAGCATGCATGTAGTATATATGTAGTATGTATGTAGCATGTAGTATGTATGTAGCATGCATGTAGTATATATGTAGTATGTATGTAGCATGTAGTATGCATGTAGCATGCATGTAGTATATATGTAGCATGTAGTATGTATGTAGCATGCATGTAGTATATATGTAGTATGTATGTAGCATGTAGTATGTATGTAGCATGCATGTAGTATATATGTAGTATGTATGTAGCATGTAGTATGTATGTAGCATGCATGTAGTATATATGTAGTATGTATGTAGCATGTAGTATGTATGTAGCATGCATGTAGTATATATGTAGTATGTATGTAGCATGTAGTATGTATGTATGTAGCATGCATGTAGTATATATGTGGTATGTATGTAGCATGTAGCATGTATGTAGCATGCATGTAGTATATATGTAGTATGTATGTAGCATGTAGTATGTATGTAGCATGCATGTAGTATATATGTAGTATGTATGTAGCATGTAGTATGTATGTAGCATGCATGTAGTATATATGTGGTATGTATGTAGCATGTATGTAGCATGCATGTTGTATATATGTAGCATGTATGTAGCATGTAGTATGTATGTAGCATGCATGTAGTATATATGTAGTATGTATGTAGCATGTAGTATGTATGTATGTAGCATGCATGTAGTATATATGTGGTATGTATGTAGAATGCATGTAGCATGCATGTAGTACATATGTAGCATGCATGTAGTATGTATGTAGCATGCATGTAGCATGCAGTATGCATGTAGTATATATGTAGTATGTATGTAGTATGTATGTGGTATGTATGTAGCATGTAGTATGTATGTAGCATGCATGTAGTATGTATGTAGTATATATGTAGTTTGTATGTAGCATGTAGTATGTATGTAGCATGCATGTAGTATGTATGTAGTATATATATATATATTTTTTTAAACATTTAACACATTAACCGGATGATGGGACTACTACTGTCCCATCATTGGCTAATGTGTCAATCACTGTCATGGTAGCAGGCATCGCCCGATGGGACTTGTAGTCCCAATGCCTGCACAGACCCTCGGACACCAGCACAGCCCCCCGGCAGGCGGGCACAGCCCCCCGGAGCCTGCACAGACCACCGGCAGGCCGGCACAGCCCCCCGGCAGGCCGGTACAGACCCCCACAGGGTGCACAGACCACCGGCAGGCCGGCACAGCCCACCGGCAGGCCGGTACAGACCCCGGGCAGTCCACACAGCCCCCCGGCAGGCACCCCCGGAAGGCCCGAAATGACGGCGCATCATGATGCGCACACACCGCGCATCATGATGACGTCAGGCTGTCAATCAACGTTGAACTTCCGATTCCGATACCGACATCCGATATTGAAAAAATATTGGATGTCGGTATTGGAATTCCGATACAGCAAGTATCGGCCGATACCCGATACTTGCGGTATCGGAATGCTCAACACTACTCACTATTAGATCTGTGACTTTGAAAAGCTCCAAAGGTTGCACCAACCAGAAGTTGGCATAAACATCCTATGGCTATGCCCGAAGGGAATTGTCCCAAAGGGGATTACTTGTGGGATCTAACATAAAGGAAAATGCAATCAATCATAATAATAGGCTCTGGGGCTCCCTATCCTGGTTATCAGGTATATCTTAATGAGCTTATACTCACTGTTAAATCCTGTGACTCATAGAAAACCCCAATTTCACGCTGTAAGAACAGCAGCTGGCTGTAGTTTCAAATGTCTCTGTAGGGACAGTGAGGGGTTAAAACTGATAGAGTACTCATGGAACTCTTGCAGACTAACGAAGCCAACTTGCTTACTGTTGGTGGGTGGCAGCAGGACCTGTGTAAACGCGGCATCCACCGCTGGTGTGGCAGGTGACTCAGACTAGAATCACTGTGATTTAAGTAGGGAGTGGGCGGGACTACTGCTGGAGTGACAGAGCCGTGCTCCAGGAAGTGACGTCAACGCTGCTTCACTAGCTTGTGGGGAGGAGATTGTTGTCCTGAGTAACCAGGAAGAGTCATAGGAAAAACAATTTCACTATAAAAGCCTGTTAGGCAGGGGAAAATGAAAGCGTTACTATCTGGTGCTTATATCAGAAGTAGCACTGGACAAGTGCCCTATGTATTGTTATATAAAGGGTCCTAAAATCACCCTATAGGAAATTGCATATATCTCTGCTGTTATATATAACGTGCCCGCATTTATGTGTAGAGCTCCCTCTAGTGGGGAATGAATAGAAGGCCATAGGGAGAAAGAGAGGAAAAAAAAAAAAATGAAAAACATGCAGAGAATACCATTCTCAGAGAATAAAAGCAGACGGGAGGTATAAGTGAGCCTGTGGGAAATGGGGAGGGGAAGTCCAAGAGGAGAACAACATCAGGAAGGTGACATTTGCGTGACGGTCAGTATAGGCGACTCTGTAAAGATAAGACAATATGTTAGATATCACATATCTGGAACACGCTAATTCCATGAAAAAAACAATGTGCCTCAAAAGATATTTGCTAGAAAATATCCACATATATAGTACAATGACATCATATTGTATGGAGATGAGTAAATTAGAAAAGCCAGACACATAATACGGAAACCTTCTGTTAAATAAACGCCAATAGGTCATAATCTCTATTGAGGCCCTTTGGTGCCAGTGTCTGTAATTCGTGTATCCAAAAGGCCTCTCTCTGTTTAAGAATTTGGATACGGTTGCCACCCCGCCGGGGAGGGGGGACATGTTCGATGACTGAAAATCTCAACTGTGGAATAGTATGTCCAGCCGTAATAAAATGATGTGGTAGTGGCAGTAAAGTATTCCCACATCTGATCGTGGACTTGTGCTTGCTGATACGATCTTTAATCGGTTGGGTAGTTTCCCCGATATAAAGAAGTCCGCATGGGCATTTGATCTGATATACTACATGTGTAGTGTCACATGTAGTGAAGTCTTTGATTTTATACCGCTTGCCTGAGTGAGGGTGATAAAAATGATCACCTTTCAACACGTTACTACACTGGTTACAGTGTAGGCATGGCTAAGTACCTGTTTTAGGTGTAGAGAGAAATCTCTGTGTTGTAACTCTAACTCCTGAGCCCATATCTGCCTTGATGAGAGTGTCTCTAATGTTTTTAGGGCGTTTATAGCAAGGTAAAAAATTCTGGTGAAATTCTACAACCTCCGGATGAGCCTCCCTCAAAATGCCCCAATATTTCCGTATGGAACGGTGTATGATGTTTGCATATGGGTGAAATGTATGGACAAATGGTATCCGTCCTGTTACTGTACTACGAGTGGCAGTTGGAGGTTGGAGTGCATGGTCCAATAGGTCAGGCGGGTAACCTCTTGCCTGAAATTTCGTGTACATTTCATTTAGTCTAGTTTTGCTGACCACAGGGTCAGAGACAATGCGTTCTACCCTCCTGAACTGTGATGAGGGTATTGATCTCTTTGTAGAGAGAGGGTGCAAACTTCTGTAATGTAACAAACTGTTACGATCCGTGGTTTTGACAAAAAGATCAGTGCTCAGTAGTCCCTCTTCACTCTTTATGACCTTCGTGTCTAAGAAGCTAACCTCATGTGTGTCCCTAGTGATGGTAAAGGACAGGCCGGACTAACCTGTGTTTACTGTATTATAGAACTCATCTAATGTGTCTGCTGGACCAGTCCAGATGCAGAAGACATCATCAATGAATCTCTTCCAGACTAGACAGTAGGTGCTGAAGAGGGGGTTGGGGTACACTACATCTTCCTCAAAGGTCGCCATAAACATATTAGCGTAAGGTGGTGCGACGTTGGACCCCATCGCGGTCCCTTTCATTTGTAAATAAAATGTATCCCCAAAAAGAAATTCTTACTGAATACCAATGTCAATAGTTCAATACAGAAGTTGACCATATTACCATCCATCTCTGATCTCAATAAACGTCTTCTTATGCAACTGATACCCAAATCATGTGGGATGGATGTATAGAGGTCCTTTACGTCAAAGGACACCAGAAAGGAATCTCCAGGGACAGGACCTAAGGACCGTATTATTCTAAGGAAGTCCCCTGTATCCAGCAGAAATGATGATGCCTGGCGTGTAAGGGGAGTTAGTACTTTTTCCAGAAGTATTGATAATGGCGACAGAATAGAATCTGTCGATGCCACTATCGGTCGGCCCAGAGGGTGCTCCAGTCTCTTGTGTACCTTAGGGAGGATGTAGAAAACCGGGGTGATAGGATCTGTTTTAGTCAGGAAGTCGCGTGTTTTAATATCAATCACTCCTTTTATAGTATATTCAGTGGTGACAGTATTGATACACTCTCTAATAGATCTCACAGGATCATGTGGTAAAACCGTATAAACCGAGCTATCATTTAGTTGGCGCATCACTTCTCTTATCGTCATACATTGTAATATTCCCACACTACTGTAATGTTTGCTCACAGACACATATAAATTTTTTTTGAACCAGGTTTATATACCAGTTCTTACATGGTGGATAGTATCACCTCCAATAGCACCTAATTTACTATTGGTCATACAATATAGTGAGTATATACAAATATATATATATATATATATTCTACAGTTATAGACTCCATTGATTACTTCTTAACAGGATAATTTTATTGATTTAAATCTTGTCTCACCATAGATGTCCAGAAAATTATAGAGATAGGAGCAGTCTTGGTAGGTTTGATGTCTTTTACTTTTATGTGTATTTCTGTTTCTTTTCCTTCCATGAGCCATATTTCCTATATACCTTGTTCCCTCCTCCCTACCACTTGTGCACATACCAATACTTGTTTCTTCTGCTATTGATATCTTCATGGATTGATTATCTGTAGTATCTGATTGTATATTGTATATACTTTTGTCGACTTTGCAGTTTACTGATGAAGGCTATTTGATACAGCCGAAACGTCTATATTTGTGACTGCAAATAAAAATTCTTCATCTTTGCAACGAGTTGAGTGCCAAAAATTTTTTTGATTATTCTATACTGGTGTGGGAACCTTCTTTTGTGCACGCTTTGACTGTGTGGCTGAGCCAGAAATACAAGATGACATCTCGGCTATTAGCGTGATTCTTGTCTCTGTCTTGGCTTTTATATCGCGCACCAAGCTTTCTCTCTCTGAGATAAGTTGTTGGAAAGCTTGGAACTCTTTGCAGGTAACTGACGGTTAAATCTCTGTAACATGGAGATGTACTGATCTGCTATTTTTGAATAACGTTGATAATCTGAAAACAGTTGCGCAAGGGTTCCCTCTGGTGGTCATTGGAGAGAAGCAGGCTGAGAGAGGCTATCTATATGACTTAGCAATTTTTGCCTCAGCTCTGCTACAGCACGGAGAAGATCATGTTTACTGGATTCTAGATTCTCCCTTACTTTCCATGTTGGCTTTGTGGGATGTCTAGCCTTCTCACTAAATTGTGGATCAAGTTCTATGCACTCTTCCTCTAACAATGGGTCTGGCAGAGACTGTGTAGTCATTCCTTCAGCCATCCTGATTCACAGGGAGAAGGGGAGCTGTAAAGTCTCTTATATGCTGAGAGCGGATGCTCTGCAGGAAGTTCTGTAGCTTTATAGAAGCTGTGGGTGGCTTTACAGAAGAATCTGGTAAGTCTTTTTTGCTAATCTGTCCCCACGGCCTTTGGCTGCAAACATGGCTCTGTGAGATGCTGTATCTCTTCACCTTACTTACAATTGGCGACGGTCACAGATAGCTCAACTCAGCTGCCGGCACACATGTTATGAATAGAGTTGAGCGATACCAGCCGATACTTGAAAATATCGGATCGGAATGGATCGGCCGATCTTAAAAAAAAGTATCGGTATCGCCGATTCCGATACCGGGAACCAATGCAAGTCAATGGGGCCAAAATATCGGAATTAAAAAAAACCCTTTCTTTCCTTGTAGGTTAATTCTACATGAAGAAAAACAACTAAGAATAATGTAGAATGTATTGTGGGAGGTGGAGGAGACATTAAAGCCATAGAGGTTTAGCCCAATCAAATGGAATAGCAGGAATTAAACTTTTTTTTTAAAGACGTTAGGAGTTACAAAGATATTGACTATGTTAGCCTCATTTATATTTTGCCAGACATGTATGTCTTCTTCTTCTTTCTTCTTTCTTCTTCTTTCTTATTCTTCTTCCTTTTTTTACCTTCTTCTTCTTATTATTATTCCTTTTTTTACATTCTTCTTCTTCTTCCTTTTTTTTAAATTCTTCTACTTCCTTTTTTTACATTCTTCTTCTACTTCCTTTTCTTACATTCTTCATATTCTTCTTATTCAACAATTATTATTCTACATATTCAACTTCTTCATCTTCTTCCTATTCTTCTTCATCATATTCTTGTTTGTGTCAGGCATTCCTGTAGTTGTTATCTAGAAAAGTTAGAAGTTTACACCTTCCGTTCTGCCTGTCACAAAAGATTTACAACAGGATTTGTCCGCGTTCAGTTTGGCCTGCAACAGCAGGCCTTTTCCAGGGGCACCACGAGGAGGAACGGACTCACCCCCATACACTGCTTAGTCTTCTTCTGCTTATAAATAAGATAATATCATTTGCTCAGAGTATTAGTCTTATGCTTAATGTTCTTCTGCTTTGTTTTTTTATGCTTCTTTGTCTTCTCTCTCTTGTTGTTCTGCATCTTGGTGGTTGTCTTCCTGTTCTTTGTCCTCTTGAACCAGCTGACGGTACTGGCACCCGGAGGGGCAGCAGAAGGAACAAGAGCCAATGGCACTACCGAGGACCAGCTGACGGTGCTGGAACCCGGTTACTAAGCAGGAGGTACCTGTGCTACAAAGCACTACCAAGGACCAGCAGACATTGCCGGAACTCGGATACCGAGATGGAGGCACCTAGGCCAAAGGCTCTGACGAGAACCAGCTGACGGTGCTGGAACCCGGAGGGGTAGCATAAGCTGCAAGAGCAAATGGAAATAGCGAGGACCAGCTGACAGTGCTGGCACCCAGAGGGGCAGCAGAAGGAATAAGAGCCAATGGCACAACCGAGGACCAGCTGACGGTGCTGGAACCCGATTACTAAGCAGGAGGTACCTGTGCTACAAAGCACTACCAAGGACCAGCAGACGTTGCCGGAACTCGGATACCGAGATGGAGGCACCTAGGCCAAAGGCTCTGACGAGAACCAGCTGACGGTGCTGGAACCCGGAGGGGTAGCATAAGCGGCAAGAGCAAATGGAAATAGCGAGGACCAGCTGACAGTGCTGGCACCCGGAGGGGCAGCAGAAGGAATAAGAGCCAATGGCACAACCGAGGACCAGCTGATGGTGCTGGAACCCGGTTACTAAGCAGGAGGTACCTGTGCTACAAAGCACTACCAAGGACCAGCAGATGTTGCCGGAACTCGGATACCGAGATGGAGGCACCTAGGCCAAAGGCTCTGACGAGAACCAGCTGATGGTGCTGTAACCCAGAGGGGTAGCATAAGCTGCAAGAGCAAATGGAAATAGCGAGGACCAGCTGACAGTGCTGGCACCCGGAGGGGCAGCAGAAGGAATAAGAGCCAAAGGCACAACCGAGGACCAGCTGACGGTGCTGGAACCCAGTTACTAAGCAGGAGGTACCTGTGCTACAAAGCACTACCAAGGACCAGCAGACGTTGCCGGAACTCGGATACCGAGATGGAGGCACCTAGGCCAAAGGCTCTGATGAGAACCAGCTGACGGTGCTGGAACCCGGAGGGGCAGCTGAAGTTACCCCTGAAAAGCAAAGTTGGCATGCCGCAAGCTGGCCGCAGTTACCAAATCACACAGTCCTACAGGGGGTGCTTGTCCTACTGGCACTACGGAACAAGCCTTTCTTACCAGAACCCGCAGTCCACATAGGAAGCACCTAAACTGCTGGCACCCTAGCCTCGGCTAACCCAACCGCAACACGACATGGCAACTTGGGGTGGCAAACTGACATTTACACTTCCCGGAAACAGCAGGCAGGGCTGGAACCAAGCTGGGCAGGAGGGAGTACCCGTGCCAAAGTCAGTTATGAGCAGCAACTGGCGATGTTGGAGCCCAGGGACAAGCACTTAGCAGGCTGAGGCCTGATGTGCTGTCAATTGGGAGGCAGCAGGACAGATTGCCATCAAAACAGCAGGGGAACAGCTGACGTTACTGAACCCCACAAACACAGGAGCTAGTGTTTTACTCTGTGAAGACGGCACTTCCGAGCAACAACTGGCTGTGTTGAAGCCCAGGGACAAGCACGGAGCAGGCTGAGGCTGCATTGAAGAAATTTTAAGATGGGTTGTAGACTTCTACTAATTTTAACCAAGCTCCACTTAGGCCTGTGGCTTCACTGATATTCGTATTTCCCCTGTCCTCCAACCCCGCCAGTTACAGCTCCGAAGTGGCGTCTGCACAATCCACACTTGTTCCTGTGTTACAGGTGTTCAGTCCGGTCAGTTAATCCCCTGATGTGTGTCCGGCAATGTCGCCTGCTCTGTCCACATTCCCATAACTAGTTATGGGAATGTGGACAGAGCAGGCGACATTGCCGGACACACATCAGGGGATTAACTGACCGGACTGAACACCTGTAACACAGGAACAAGTGTGGATTGTGCAGACGCCACTTCGGACCTGTAACTGGCAGGGTTGGAGGACAGGGGAAATACGAGAGACAGTGGAGCCACAGGCCTAATTGGAGCACGGTTAAAAATCAGTAGTAGTATGACTGTGTAGGCAGCAGGAGAGACTGCCATCCACACAGCAGGGGATCAGCTGACGTTACTGAACCCCACTGAGACACGGGAGCAAGTGTCTCTTTCCGTGTGGACGGCACTTCCGAGCTACAACTGGCTGTGTTGAAGCCCAGGAAATAGGAGGGTGTAGGCAGAGGCCTACTGTATTTGGAATGTGGAGACAGCAGGAGAGACTGCCATCCACACAGCAGGGGATCAGCTGACATTACTGAACCCCACTGAGACACGGGAGCAAGTGTCTCTTTCCGTGTGGACGGCACTTCCGAGCTACAACTGGCTGTGTTGAAGCCCAGGAAATAGAAGGGTGTAGGCAGAGGCCTACTGTCTTTGGAATGCGGAGACAGCAGGAGAGACTGCCATCCACACAGCAGGGGATCAGCTGACGTTACTGAACCCCACTGAGACACGGGAGCAAGTGTCTCTTTCCGTGTGGACGGCACTTCCGAGCTACAACTGGCTGTGTTGAAGCCCAGGAAATAGGAGGGTGTAGGCAGAGGCCTACTGTATTTGGAATGTGGTGACAGCAGGAGAGACTGCCATCCACACAGCAGGGGATCAGCTGACGTTACTGAACCCCACTGAGACACGGGAGCAAGTGTCTCTTTCCGTGTGGACGGCACTTCCGAGCTACAACTGGCTCTGTTGAAGCCCAGGAAATAGGAGGGTGTAGGCAGAGGCCTACTGTATTTGGAATGCGGAGACAGCAGGAGAGACTGCCATCCACACAGCAGGGGATCAGCTGACGTTACTGAACCCCACTGAGACACGGGAGCAAGTGTCTCTTTCCGTGTGGACGGCACTTCCGAGCTACAACTGGCTGTGTTGAAGCCCAGGAAATAGGAGGGTGTAGGCAGAGGCCTACTGTCTTTGGAATGTGGAGACAGCAGGAGAGACTGCCATCCACACAGCAGGGGATCAGCTGACGTTACTGAACCCCACTGAGACACAGGAGCAAGTGTCTCTTTCCGTGTGGACGGCACTTCTGAGCTACAACTGGCTGTGTTGAAGCCCAGGAAATAGGAGGGTGTAGGCAGAGGCCTACTGTATTTGGAATGTGGAGACAGCAGGAGAGACTGCCATCCACACAGCAGGGGATCAGCTGACATTACTGAACCCCACTGAGACACGGGAGCAAGTGTCTCTTTCCGTGTGGACGGCACTTCCGAGCTACAACTGGCTGTGTTGAAGCCCAGGAAATAGGAGGGTGTAGGCAGAGGCCTACTGTCTTTGGAATGCGGAGACAGCAGGAGAGACTGCCAACTCCACAGCAGGGGAACAGCTGGCAGTGCTGAACCCCACTAACACTCGAACGAATGTGTTTGGCTCTGTGGAGATGACACTTCTGAACACCAACTGACGCTGTTGGAGCCCAAGATTAGGCGAGTAGCAGGCTGGGGCCTGTTGCTTTTGGCAGGTGAAGGCAGCAGGAGACTTGCCATCTCCACAGCAGGGGAACAGCTGGCAGTACTGAACCCCACTAACACTTGAACGAATGTGTTTGGCTCTGTGGAGACGACACTTCTGAACACCAACTGACACTGTTGGAGCCCAGGATTATGCATGCCACATGCAGAGGCCAATGGGCAGCGGTTTTTATGGAGGTTGTTGACTACTACTGATTCTAACCATGCTCCACTTAGGCCTCTGGCTCCACTGTCTCTACTATTTACCCTGGCCTCCAACCCCGCCAGCTACATCTCTGAAGTGGCGTCAGCACAATCTACACTTTTTCCTGTGTTACTGGTGCTCAGTCCCGTCAGTTGATCCCCTGATGTTTGTCCGGCAAGTTCGCCAGCTCTGTCCTCATTCCCACTACTGGTTATGGGAATGTGGACAGAGCAGGAGACCTTGCCGGACACACATCAGGGGATAAACTGATGGGACTGAGCCACAGGAACACAGGAACAAGTGTAGATTGTGCTGACGCCACTTCAGAGATGTAGATGGCGGGGTTGGAGGTCAGGGGAAATAGTAGAGACAGTGGAGCCAGAGACCTAAGTTGGGCACGGTTAAAAATCAGTAGTGGTTTGAATGTTGATGGAGCTGGTGACTTTGCCGTCCACACAGCAGGGGATCAGCTGGCGTTACTGAACCCCACTAACACAGGAGCTAGTGTGTTTCTCTGTGCAGACGACACATCTGAGCGACAACTGGCTGTGTTGAAGCACAGGGATTATAGTTCAGGTGGTAGAAAAATGAACACACCAGCAGACCTGGATACAGTTGCCAACCACTAATTTAGTGTGTAAGAGGAATGGCAAAGTCTTTGGAGATCCAGGCCTTGTTCATTTTCAGAAATGTCAGCCGGTCAACATTATCGGAAGATAGTCGCGTGCGACGGTCTGTTAGTACACCACCTGCGGCACTAAAGACACGTTCCGATAATGCACTGGCAGCAGGGCAAGCCAGCACCTCCAATGCATACTGGCTAAGCTCTGGCCATGTATCCAGCTTAGAGACCCAAAACTTGAAGGGGGAAGAGCCATCTGGGAGTACAGTGACAGGGCAAGACATGTAGTCTGACACCATCTGACGGAAGCGTTGCCTCCTGCTGACTCGAGGCGTCGCTGATGGTGTAGACAATTGTGGTGGACACACAAAACTTTGCCACATTTGGGCCATAGTGGTCTTGCCTTGTGCTGCGGCTCTGCCTCTGCTCCCTCTTTGTGCAGAGTTTCCTCCACTGCCTCGACGCACAGAGCTGCTTTGTAAAGCACTAGCAACAATGCTGTCGGGTGGAATGGAAAACATTATGGACTGCACCAGTGACTCTTCGTACTCCCGCAGTTTACGCTCCCGGTTCAACGTTGGTATGAGCCTTTGTACGCTGTCCCGGTAGTGAGGATCTAGGAGGGTGTACACCCAATAATCAGCCGAGACGAGAATGTGGGCGATGCGGCGGTCGTTTCTCAGGCACTGCAGCATGAAATCAACCATGTGCTGCAGACTCCCAACTGCCAAAGAACCGCTGTCCCCTGTTTGAAGTGTGACCTCGGCCTGCTCTGCATCACCCCACCCTCGCTGTACATACTGAGTAGAGGTTTGTGTACCTCCCTCCTCTGGAGAGATGTCTTCCTCCTCCATCGACTCCTCCTCATCCTCCTCACAAAGTGTCCCCTGCCTAGGCCTTTGTGAGGAAACACGTAGCGCAGACTGTCCAGAAGCAGATGGCATTTGGGACTCCTCATCCTCCACCTCTTCCGAAATCTCATCCCTTAGTGCTTGCAGTGTTTGTTGAAGCAGGCAGATAAGGGGGACAGTCATGCTGACTAGTGCATCATCTGCACTCGCCATCCGCATGGATTCATCGAAGGCACGCAAAACGAGGCAGATGTCCTTCATAGAGGCCCACTCAATGGTGCTGAAGTGTGAACGGCGCACAGTGCGACTTGTTTGCGCCTGATGCAGCTGGTACTCCATGACTGCTGCCTGCTGCTCACACAACCGCTCCAACATATGTAACGTTGAATTCCACCGGGTGGGTAGGTCACATATGATGCGATGTTCTGGAAGGCCAAATCGTCGCTGCAGAGCAGCGAGGCGCGATCTTGCCGTGCTGGAACGCCGCAAGTGAGCGCACTCTATGCGGACCTTGTGCAACAGTGCATCAAGATCCGGATAGTCCCTCAGAAAGCTCTGCATGACCAAGTTAAGCACATGTGCCAGACATGGGATGTGTGTGAGGTTGCCTAGGCCAAGAGCTGCCACCAGATTTCGGCCATTGTCACACACTACCAAGCCCGGCTGGAGATTCGCTGGCCCAAACCACACATCGCTCTCCAGCTTGATAGCATTCCAGAGCTCCTGCGCTGTGTGGCTTCGATTCCCCAAAGAAATTAATTTGAGTACAGCCTGTTGACGTTTGGCCACAGCTGTGCTCATATCGGTCGTAACAGGCTCCTGCTCTGCTGTTTCTGAGGAACTTGAGTAGGAGGAGGAGTCTATGTGTACAGACTGGAGTCCTGCAATCCATGGCGTTGGAAGAACACGTACAGTGCAACTCTCCAGATCTGTACCCGGCTCCACAACATTGACCCAGTGGGCAGTGAGGGAAAGGTATAGTCCCTGTCCATGGTTACTGGTCCACGCATCGGTGGTCAGGTGGACCTTGCTACTAACGGCGTTTAGTAGCGCATGTTTTATTTTGCCCTCAACATGTTTCTGCAGGGCAGGGACGGCTCGCCTGCTGAAATAAAAGCTGCTGGGCACGTTGTATTGGGGGACTGCCAATGCCATTAAGTCCCGGAAGGTGTCAGTGTCCACCAGCCTGAATGACAGCATTTCAACTGCCAGAAGTTTGGCAATGCCAGCATTCAGAGACTGTGCTCGGGGATGGTTTGCCGAGTAAGGGCGCCTTTTATCCCATGCCTGTGCTACCGATGGCTGTGATGGATGGGAACGTGCTGCTATGGGTGGAATCTGACAGGGTCTCCGGACAACAGTGGCAGAGGTTCTTCCTTGGCGATCCTGTGAGGAAGCCGAACCAGCAGTGTGTGAGCTGGAGGAAGAGGCCCCAACACGAACTGAAGAGGTGGTAGGTGGTGCTGTACGTTGGCCTACGTCTTCAGGGTGTCTCTGCAACTCCAACTCGTGCTTGGTGCGCACATGTTTCCATATATTTGTGGTATTGAGGTTGCTGACATTTCTCCCTCTTTTGACTATCTGATGACACAGCTTGCATTTGACAAAGCAAATGTCATCTGCAACTGTGTCAAAAAAGGACCACGCACTGCAACTCTTGGGAGCGCCCGTTTTGCCTTTGGAATGAGGAATGCTCCTAACGGGTGCCGAAGTGGAGGGTACAGGCAACCAAGTCTTCCCCCTCCCTCTGCCTCCTGTTTTGGCCGGTAGGGGAATCTCTTCCTCCGAGCTGCTCCCACCACCTTCCTGTTCCTCACGCCATGATGGGTCAAGGACCTCATCATCTTCCCTCCCCTCTTCAAACAGCTGCTTCTCCGGGGTTGTCTCGCCAGCACCGTACGCACGAGAAAGTGGCAACTGAGTCTCGTCATCATCTGATGCGTACTGGGGTGTGCTGACCATAGGCACTGGCCCACTCGCCTCTTCAGATTCAGAGGGACAAAGAAGTTGCGCATCACTGCATACTCCCTCTTCTTCACATTCAGGAATGCTGCTTGGCTGGCCCCCTCTTTCCAAGCCAACAGATTCCGAGAACAGAAGTAGAGACTGTGATGGCTCCTGTCCATGTCTCTCTGACTGCCTGGGCACTTTGGCAGGTGGTGAAGAGACAGATGGTTGCTCTTCGGTGCTCTGGTCCTGAGAGGCTGTGGAAGTAATTGAAGTCGATGCGTTAGCTGCCATCCATCCGACAACGGCTTCAATTTGTTCCTCCCGCAGCAGTGGGGTACGTTGAGGTCCTACAAAGCTGAACATAAAGGACTGTTGCCTGCTAAAACTGGGGGATGCTGATCCACTGGTGCCCGCAGCAGGCCCAGAATCCCCACGTCCTCTACCTGCAGAATCCCCACGTCCTCTCCCTGCAGAATCCCCATGTCCTCTCCCTGCTGAAACTCCACGCCCACGCCCATATTACTGATGAGATGGATTAGATTGTTGCCTGTGATGTCTGTGGACAGGATTATATCCACCATTTTTGATATCACTGATTATCAGCCCATGAAAGCAGCAGATGATGTCATCTCGTGTAATCCGGTGATTTGCCTGTTTCCTGTGACATAATCTCAGACGATTTCCCTGTAGATTTCTTGTGATATAAATAAGACATGAGACCAATGATCTGTGTCTGTGAGCGCCCAGAACAATGACGATGGTTTCCCTGAGATCTCTGCTCTGTGTGCTGTATCTGTACATACAAGGTAATGTCCGGTGAGGGTTATACTATGTGGGATAGATGAGAGTGTACAGGACATGGCTGTATACATGTAGTAAGAGGAGAAGGAGCACAGTCATTATATCAATGATTGTCACCATTTTCTCTTCTCTTCTGCTCCCAGTTTCCTGTGGAGAGATTGTGATGACTCAGACTCCGGAATATCTGTCGGTGTCACCGGGAGATACAGTCACCGTCTCATGTAAATCCAGTGAAAGTGTCTATTACAGTGCTGTATCAAAAGATATCCTAGCCTGGTACCAACAGAAACCTGGGCAGCCTCCAAAAAATCTCATTTATTTTGCAAATACACGACAATCCGGAATCCCAGAGAGATTCACTGGATCTGGATCTGGAACCGATTTCACTCTTACAATCCGAGGAGCCACAGAGGACGATGCAGCAGATTATTACTGTCAGCAGGGTTATAGCACTCCTCTCACACAGTGATACAGAGCCGTACAAAAACCTCCTCCTCATCCCCCATGATGTCGCTGTATTACAATGTTGTGTAGATGACGGTGCAGAGAATTAGCAGAGCGCTCAGTGATGATTTCTGTCTTCTCTTCCTCCTCTGGGAATAGATTCTTTCTGTACAGATCATTGTATAAACCAGTCAGGTATAAACCAGCGCTGACATAATGATTACAGACTATAGGAACATCTGCACTGGAGGAGAAACTCTGAATGTGGCCGGACAGCGGAGTGAGCTGATGATAAACATCTAACACCCGCCATACACACTCAGGTGTGTTCTGTATAGGGGGATGGGGTAAAGCTGCAGTCAGACATCTCCATCAGTTTTTTATTATTTTAGATAAAAAATTGGATATATTGAGTTTCAATATGTCTGTACATTTTTTCCCCAAATCTGTAATTGGGGAACAGTCAGGACATCCTCAAATATATTGGATGGTCGGATCTTTCCACATCTCCCTCGCTGTTTTTATCACACATCGGTGGTCTCTACATTTCTTCCATAAACTACAAGAACCCAATATCGTGCCTTCACATTGTGAGGCAAAATCTGACATGATGTGATCTCATATGTAAGTGGGTTGCAGTTAGGCAACAGCATGCATTAAAGTGGAGAGACATGCCAAGCAGGTCCAAAAGAGGTGGTGGTAAAATGTCCACAAGCTGGGCCATCTTCAATAAACCGGCTCATGATCAAGGAATAGCTGGAACAGTACACTAACAATGTCAAGGAGTGAGAAGTTGAACAAGATGGTCAATGACTATCTACTGTAAGTGACCATACCTGCGTCCTTCCTGACACTTCAGTACCGTTTAATTACTGGGTATCCAAGCTGCTGAGTTGCCTTGGAGGTGCTGGCCTGCCCTTCTGCTAGTGTGATGTCAGTGTGTTTTCAGTGCCACTGGGGCAATCATCACAGATACACGCACACAGTTGATTACAGGGAATGCAGACAGGCTGACTCTGATAAAATTTAACAAGGACTGGATTTCGCAACAATATTTAAGCCCTCCCGATGACTGTATCCCAACCTAAAGTCACCCGAAATGTAATTTTTTTTTAAGTTGGTGATCACGTCCATCCCTTCCCATACAAGCCCCTTTTCTTCTTCTTACATATGTTTCAATAACAATAAGCTAAAAACAATGTTATGTTAATTAATATTTCCCATTGGAGGCACTTGTGATGAGAGTGAGACCCTTCTTCCTTCATCAACCATGGTATCATGCCTCTTGGGCTAATTTTTGGAGACACTATGGCAATGCCTGGAAACTGGGCACTGCAACCTCTATGCTAGTAATCCTAGCTTTGTCATAATTGATTGGCTTTTCACACCTGCGTTGATTCCTTCATCAACTATGATACAGCCCCTTGGGCTAATTTTTGGAGACACTATGGCTATGCCTGGACAAAGCAACTACTATGTTAGTAGTCCTAGCTTCGTCATCATTGTTTGGCCCTTCAGACCTGCCTTGCTTTCTTGATCAACCATGATACAGCCCCTAGGGCTAATGTTTTGAAGACACTATGTCTATGCCTACACATTGGGCAGTGGCAGTGGCACAACAAGGACAGTAGTCCAAGCTTTATAATTGTGAATCCCTTGTGATGATGATGATGGGTGGCTTCTTTCTGCATTAACCATCACACAGCCCCTAGGGCAGATTGCTCTCCTTACACCACTTACACACTTGGCTGTCAGAAGATCGCCTCCATCATCACTCGCTCTTACCGCACTTCTGATATATCACTTTCACTGCGTATGTGGCGTATGAGTCCTGCTCTGCCGGCAAAAACACCACAGGACTTCAAGTAGTGTTTGTACATTCTAGTGAAGCAGTGGTGTAAAACCACTCGTGCAGCCCATAACCAGGTGCCCCCATGTTATATACATTTGTTTACAGGATACATTTTTTTAACATTTACATATTTTTTAGCCTTTTCCTCAGTCCCCAGACCGCGTTTTAGGGTCCACCAGACAATTACTCGCATTTTCCATTGACTATCATTGGACTCGCTAATCGTACCGAATACCTGAGTATTACGGTATACTCAGTATGAGTATAGCGAGTCCAAGTACTTCAGTACTCACTCATCCCTATTTATCACATGTCACATATGTATTTAGTTATTTGTTCTTCTCCTTGGGCACCCGGCAACAATAGGAAATTTTTCCTATTGGTTAATTTTGATCACAGTGATCAAAATAAAAAATAGTAAATCAAACCCCCCTTTATCACCCCCTTAGTTAGGGAAAAATGATAAAATATAAAAAAAATTTCCATTTTTCCATTAGGGTTAGGGTTGGGCTAGGGCTAAGGTTTAGATTGGGGATAGGGTTTGGGTTGGGGCTAGAGCTAGGGTTAGGATTGGGCTAAGGTTATGGTTTGGGATAGGGTTAGGGTTATGGTTAGGGTTGGGAATAGGGTTAGGGGTGTATTGGGGCTGTGGTTAGGGCTATGGTTAGTGTTGGGATTATGGTTAGGGGTGTGTTGGGGTTAAGGTTGGACTTAGAATTGGGGGTTCCACTGTTTAAGTACATCAGAGGGTCTCCAAAAGTGACATGGTGCACCCAATGATTTCAGTCAATTTTGTATTCAAACAGTCAAGCGGTGCTCCCTCCCTTCTGAGCCCTGCCATGCACCCAAACAGTGGCTTCTTCCTACATTTGGGGTATCGGCGTACTCAGGAGAAATTGCACAACAAACTTTGTGGTCCATTTTCTCCTGATACCCTTGTGAAAATAAAAAAAATTGGTTCCAAAGTAAAAATTTT
Source organism: Dendrobates tinctorius (assembly GCF_039654945.1). Lineage (NCBI taxonomy): Eukaryota > Metazoa > Chordata > Amphibia > Anura > Dendrobatidae > Dendrobates > Dendrobates tinctorius. The sequence continues at coordinate 961,187 of NW_027361763.1, read as the reverse complement.
TGTGAAAAAAGTAAAATGTTCATTTTTTTCTTGCCACATTACTTTAGTTCTTGTGAAGCACCTGAAGGGTTAATAAACTTCTTGAATGTGGTTTTGCGCACCTTGAGGAGTGAAGTTTTTAGAATGATGTAACTTTGGGGACTTTTCTGTCATATTGACCCCTCCAACTTACTTCATATAGGATGTGGTCCCTAAAAAAAAAAGTAGGTTTGTAAATTTTGTTGTAAAAATGAGAAATTGCTGGTCAAATTTTAACCCTTATAATGTCTTAACAAAAAAAATCATGTTTCCAAAATTGTGCTGATGTAAAGATGACATGTGGGAAATGTTATTTATTAACTATTTTGTGTGACACCACTCTCTGATTTAAGGGTACAAAAATTAAAAGTTTGAAAATTGCAAAATTTTCAAAATTATTGTCAAATTTCCATTTTTTTCATAAACGCAAGTCATATTGAAGAAATTTTACCACTAACATGAAGTAATAAGGCACAAGCAAACACGGTGTCCTGCTCCCTGGAGACCCCTCGCTTTATAGATTTTGCTTGAAAAAGGAGTATTTATGCCGCAATGTTGCGAAAGTATATCTGTATCCACAAGGTCCCTTTATGTATTTTGCTTTTTGCCTCTACCTTTCTTATGAATAATACATTTTCTGTCTGAGTACAGAAGTTTTCTGCTATTTTTTTATACTTTTTTCTTCAAAGCACCAACATTTCCAGTGAGCAGCACTTAACCTCTTATATGAAGTGCTATATGTCACGAAAAATAATTCTCCGAAGCAGTGGGATCCGTTGAAGCGTCCAGAGTTATAACTTCATAAAGTGACAGTGGTCAGAATTGTAAAAGTTGACTTGGTCATTAAGGGATTAAAACTGATTAATAAGTTCTAATTACCCCAAAATAGTGCGATTAAAAAACACAGCATTTCCCAGAGAAGTGAAGCCCCTCATACAGTTACATCACAGGAGAAAATTTAAATTTCTGACTTGTAAAGAAATCCATTACGAGGTTGCAGGTTATGACGCCCAACAATACCGCGACCCTGATGGCTGCGGAGTGCTAGTAGTCGTTATATAGAAAATCCTGTAAATAGTGACTGTTAATCCCTCCGTTATCACTCTAGGAATATATTTTAAGTTTTCTTTAAATAGAAGCAAAAATATAACTTACGAAAAAGGCTAAAATGGAGAAAAAATTTCTGTAATGTTTATATGCAAAGCGAAGAATAACGATAATAACCTGAGACCACAATGTACAAGAAATGAGTCTTTACACATAATACAAGTGACATTAATTCTCCTCTAGGAGGAGACGCCGCCGAGCTCCGGTCTCTATTACACACCAGTAACCGTCACATTATAACCACAGAATTTACATGTCCCCAGTATTTCCATACACAGTCTCTGGGGGTCTCCTGTGTCCCCCGTCACTCTCTATATAGATCTCATTGTACAGATTGTCTCATCTTATAGTTTCTCTCTGACGCTCCAGACACATCAGGATGGTTTCTCGCAGTTATCTGCTGGCTGTGATCTTCATCTCTATTCAGGGTGAGAGATTCGGATCCTTCCATGATTGTGTGTAGAGAAATCTCTACAGTGGATCCCTCATCAGATCAGGATTTCTAGGAAGATCCCGACATTTATCAGTAATGAATCTGTCTCTTCTAATCCTCAGGATCCTGTGGAGAGATTGTGATGACCCAGACTCCAGATTATATCTCTGTGTCCTCCGGAGATACAGTCACCATCTCATGTACGGCCAGTGCTGGTATAAGTAGCTGGTTAGCCTGGTACCAACAGAAATCAGGAGAACGACCAAAGCTTCTTATCTATGATGCAACCACCCGATATACAGGAGTCCCAGACCGGTTCTCTGGATCTGGATCTGGAACTGCTTTCACTCTTACAATCCGAGGAGCGACAGAGGACGATGCAGCAGATTATTACTGTCAGCAGGGTCAGAGCTTCCCTCTCACACAGTGATACAGAGCCGTACAAAAACCTCCTCCTCATCCCCCATGATGTCGCTGTATTACAATGTTGTGTAGATGAAGGTGCAGAGAATTAGCAGAGGGCTCAGTGATTATTTCTGTCTTCTCTTCTTCCTCTGGGAATAGATTCTTTCTGTACAGATCATTGTATAAACCAGTCAGGTATAAACCAGCGCTGACATAATGATTACAGACTACAGTGGGGAAAAAAAGTATTTAGTCAGTCAGCAATAGTGCAAGTTGCACCACTTAAAAAGATGAGAGGCGTCTGTAATTTACATCATAGGTAGACCTCAACTATTGGAGACAAACTGAGAAAAAAAAATCCAGAAAATTACATTGTCTGTTTTTTTTTCATTTTATTTGCATATTATGGTGGAAAATAAGTATTTGGTCAGAAACAAACAATCAAGATTTCTGGCTCTCACAGACCTGTAACTTCTTCTTTAAGAGTCTCCTCTTTCCTCCACTCATTACCTGTAGTAATGGCACCTGTTTAAACTTGTTATCAGTATAAAAAGACACCTGTGCACACCCTCAAACAGTCTGACTCCAAACTCCACTATGGTGAAGACCAAAGAGCTGTCAAAGGACACCAGAAACAAAATTGTAGCCCTGCACCAGGCTGGGAAGACTGAATCTGCAATAGCCAACCAGCTTGGAGTGAAGAAATCAACTGTGGGAGCAATAATTAGAAAATGGAAGACATACAAGACCACTGATAATCTCCCTCGATCTGGTGCTCCACGCAAAATCCAACCCCGTGGGGTCAGAATGATCACAAGAACGGTGAGCAAAAATCCCAGAACCACGCTGAGGGACCTAGTGAATGAACTGCAGAGAGCTGGGACCAATGTAACAAGGCCTACCATAAGTATAACACACTACGCCACCATGGACTCAAATCCTGCAGTGCCAGACGTGTCCCACTGCTTAAGCCTGTACATGTCCGGGCCCGTCTGAAGTTTGATAGAGAGCATTTGGATGATCCAGAGGAGTTTTGGGAGAATGTCCTATGGTCTGATGAAACCAAACTGGAACTGTTTGGTAGAAACACAACTTGTCGTGTTTGGAGAAAAAAGAATACTGAGTTGCATCCATCAAACACCATACCTACTGTAAAGTATGGTGGTGGAAACATCATGCTTTGGGGCTGTTTCTCTGCAAAGGGGCCAGGACGACTGATCCGGGTACATGAAAGAATGAATGGGGCCATGTATCGTGAGATTTTGAGTGCAAACCTCCTTCCATCAGCAAGGGCATTGAAGATGAAACGTGGCTGGGTCTTCCAACATGACAATGATCCAAAGCACACCGCCAGGTCAACGAAGGAGTGGCTTCGTAAGAAGCATTTCAAGGTCCTGGAGTGGCCTAGCCAGTCTCCAGATCTCAACCCTATAGAAAACCTTTGGAGGGAGTTGAAAGTCCGTGTTGCCAAGCGAAAAGCCAAAAACATCACTGCTCTAGAGGAGATCTGCATGGAGGAATGGGCCAACATACCAACAACAGTGTGTGGCAACCTTGTGAAGACTTACAGAAAACGTTTGACCTCTGTCATTGCCAACAAAGGATATATCACAAAGTATTGAGATGAAATTTTGTTTCTGACCAAATACTTATTTTCCACCATAATATGCAAATAAAATGAAAAAAAAACAGACAATGTGATTTTCTGGATTTTTTTTTCTCAGTTTGTCTCCCATAGTTGAGGTCTACCTATGATGTAAATTACAGACGCCTCTCATCTTTTTAAGTGGTGGAACTTGCACTATTGCTGACTGACTAAATACTTTTTTTCCCCACTGTATATGAACATCTGCACCGGAGGAGAAACTCTGAATGTGGCCGGACAGCGGAGCGAGCTGATGAGAAACAGCTTCTCCTACTTTACGCTTTGCGAACTTATTGTATAAAAGTATTAATCACAAATCAGAATCTCTACATTTGCTGTTGCTGTAATCGCGCTCATCCACAGAATGAAGATGACGCTTTATTGTGCAGCATGTGAACAGCGTCCAACTGCAAACATCAGGAAACATGAGCATTGTTCCTGTTTTTACTGAACTTTCTATCCTAAATATATAACAGAGCAATATAAGGAGAGAACGATGAGACGTCTGTAACTGGGATTAATACTCGTTATATGGGGACTGAGAATGTGAGAACATGCGGCGTCTTCATAGACGGATGAGTGAGATGTAAGTGATGGAGGAATCCCCCAATCATCACATGAAGGGGAACCCATCACCTCCTGGGCGTGTGAGTGATGGGCAGAGAGAGCTGGGGGGATTCCATACATATGTGACCCCACTATTGTAGGTTATGGGAGACCCATAATGGCCAGGTCACACGGCCGTATAGGGAGCCTGTCAGCAGGTTGGTGCATATGTAGATAGTGGTACGGCAGGAGAGGAGCCTAACCCCCAATAATGATATCTTTTTTAGAGATCCATTGTGCCAGTCATCGGAAATCAACTTCTAGAATAGTTTTTGTAGTTTTTAATGCAGCCAAAATATTAGACGTTTTGGCCTCAAACGGCCTTCATCAGTAGCTACTGCAAGTAAAAGGATGATCACGTCCAGAGTGATGATTTGACATAAAAGCTTGGTCATTTTAATTGGAAGTAGCTGTGCATGTGGCGCTGGGCATGGAGCATATATTGCACTTATAGAGTTGTGACCAAAAGTATTGACACCTCTGCAATTCTGTCAGATAATACTCAGTTTCTTCCTGAAAATGATTGCAACCACAAATTCTTTGTTATTATTATCTTCATTTAATTTGTCTTAATTGAAAAAACACAAACAGAATTGTCCTAAAGCCAAATTGGATATAATTCCACACTAAACATAAAAAACAGGGTGGACAAAAGTATTGGCACTGTTCGAAAAATCATGTGATACTTCTCTAATTTGTGTAATTAACAGCACCTGTAACTTACCTGTGGCACCTAACAGGTGTTGGCAATAACTAAATCACACTTGTGACATCGATTAAAGTTGACTCAACCTCTGTCCTGTGTCCTTGTGTGTACCACATTGAGCATGGAGAAAAGAAAGAAGACCAAAGAACTGTCTGAGGACTTGAGAAACCAAATTGTGAGGAAGCATGAGCAATCTCAAGGCTACAAGTCCATCTCCAAAGACCTGAATGTTCCTGTGTCTACCGTGCGCAGTGTCATCAAGAAGTTTAAAGCCCATGGCACTGTGGCTAACCTCCCTAGATGTGGACGGAAAAGAAAAATTGACAAGAGATTTCAACGCAAGATTGTGCGGATGTGGGATAAAGAACTTGGACTAACATCCAAACAAGTTCAAGCTGCCCTGCAGTCCGAGGGTATAACAGTGTCAACCCATACTATCCATCGGCGTCAGAATGAAAAGGGACTGTATGGTAGGAGACCCAGGAAGACCCCACTTCTTACCCCGAGACATAAAAAAGCCTGGTTGGAGTTTGCCAAAACTTACCTGAAAAAGTCTAAAACGTTTTGGAAGAATGTTCTCTGGTCAGATGAGACAAAAGTAGAGCTTTTTGGGCAAAGGCATCAACATAGAGTTTACAGGAGAAAAAAAGAGGCATTCAAAGAAAAAAACACGGTCCCTACAGTCAAACATGGCGGAGGTTCCCTGATGTTTTGGGGCTGCTTTGCTGCCTCTGGCACTGGACTGCTTGACCGTGTGCATGGTATTATGAAGTCTGAAGACTACCAACAAATTTTGCAACATAATGTAGGGCCCAGTGTGAGAAAGCTGGGTCTCCCTCAGAGGTCATGGGTCTTCCAGCAGGACAATGACCCAAAACACACTTCAAAAAGCACTAGAAAATGGTTTGAGAGAAATCACTGGAGACTTCTAAGGTGGCCAGCAATGAGTCCAGACCTGAATTCCATAGAACACCTGTGGAGAGATCTAAAAATGGCAGTTTGGAGAAGGCACCCTTCAAATATCAGGGACCTGGAGCAGTTTGCCAAAGAAGAATGGTCTAAAATTCCAGCAGAGCATTGTAAGAAACTCATTGATGTAACAGTATAGAAGGTTACGAATAACATAATATTATAGGTAGATGGTTGACCCAGCTTAGGGGAAGGAATTTTTTTCCCTATGGAGAAAATTGGCTTCTACTCTGTGGGTTTTTTGCCTTCCCCAGGATCAACAATGCAGAATAGCTGCACTAAAAATAGGCTGAACCAGATGGACATAAGGTCTTCCTTCAGCCTTCAAATCTATGTTACTATGATGGTTACCGGAAGCAGTTGGTCGCAATTATTTTGGGTAAAGGTTGTGCAACCAAGTATTAGGCTGAGGGTGCCAATACTTTTGTCTGGCCCATTTTTGGAGCTTTGTGTGAAATGATCAATGTTTTGCTTTTTGCTGCATTCTCTTTTGTGTTTTTTCATTTAAGACAAATTAAATGAAGATAATAATACCAAAGAATTTGTGTTTGCAATCATTTTCAGGAAGAAACTGAGTATTATCTGACAAAATTGCAGGGGTGGCAATATTTTTGGCCACAACTGTACCTATGTGGGTAGGGGTGCCAGTGTGCAGTCATCAGTGACGCGGTGTCCACTAGGTGACCTACTTGTGCACCTTATGAAGTAATGCATACGGTGGTTTTCCTCTAGTCATGGGAATTCAAGCATGGAAGCAATATGCAAATCAGGGAAGAAGTTCATTGGGGCGTGGAAAAAGAATTCTGAGTGCAGTAACACGCCCCCAATGCTCTTCCCCCCTGATTTGCATATGGCCTCCGCACTACATCTCTCCTGACTGGCACATCAGATCTCTGCATAAAAGTATCATTGTTATGGGGGTAAGAGAGCCTGTAGAGCCGCACCACTATGTCCATATGTGAAATGTGCTGACAGATTCCTGTTACACAGAGAATTAAATCTATAAATGATTTCCTGTCTGTATAATATCTAGATATTTCCTGCAGATTGATGATCGCCTCACTTGTAAACAGATCGCTGTTTATCCCTGAATAACTCGTATCAGGATCAGGGATTATTCAGATTTTACCCATCTCTAGCGCCCCCTTCTGGTGTTTCCTGATAGCTATAATATTTAGAATTAATATGTGGAACATTTCAGTAAATCACCAAATACATAAATCAGGAAGGACTAAACCAGGAGGTACTTGATTAATTTCAGTATTGGGTGGAGTGACTTTACACTGCAGCGCTGCTCCAGCAAATCCAGATTCTTATACAGATTTAGGCAAGTTTATCGAAACACATAACGCACCATCTTGATAACTTGTCACAGATGTAAATCTTATGTAATATGGTAAGATAATGTAATATTGCACAAGCCATCGCCCAATGTCAGGTTTGGGTATCAGCTGTGGTATCTGCGTTAGGGTAACCTTGGCTGTATCTGGATAAGGGACTTGTACACATTTCTGTAATATCTCCTAGTATCTCAGCTGCAGCATTTACAACAGGAAGACTCTGATAATAGAGTGAAACATAGGCAGAAATATAGACCTCCCACCACTGAGCTGTGACTATGTAGGGTCCTAGCAGGTTCGCAGGATGCAGTGATGAGACACGAGACTGAGCGTGGTTTGTGGAATAAACTTTTATAAAACTGCAGCCGCGGGACTATATTGAGCTAACAACAAATGTAAACAACAATCAGTCCACGCAGGGACTCAACAACCCTAACAACACTTTTCTTATAGTGCATGCGACTAACCCGGTTTGCCCGGTTGCTATAGGCCACATATGACCAAACTGGGGGGTCAGTATCTCATATAGTACACTTATCTTTCCAGGGATCTGTCCGGATCACAGGCGTGGCCACGTAGAGATCGCTGATGCAGCTGACTTGACACCTCGATATTCCGGGGTGAAACTGGGCTCGACAGACCTTTGAAAAAGTGATGCCGGTGGGGCGCAATAGGCCCTGAAGAAAACGATGACGGTGGGGCGCAACGGGCCCTGAAGAAAACAATGACAGTGGGGCGCAGCAGACCCTGAAGAAAACGATGACGGTGGGGCCAGGCCCTGAAGAAACGATGCCGGTGGGGTGCAACAGGCCCTGAAGAAAACGATGACAGTGGGGTGCAGCAGACCCTGAAGAAAACGACGGTGGGGCCAGGCCCTGAAGAAATGATGACGGTGGGGCGCAACAGGCCCTGAAGAAAATGATGATGGTGGGGCGCAGCAGACCCTAAAGAAAACGATGAGGGTGGGGCACAACAGGCCCTGAAGAAAATGATGATGGTGGGGCGCAGCAGACCCTGAAGAAAACGATGACGGTGGGGCGCAACAGGCCCTGAAGAAACGATGACGGTGGGGCGCAACAGGCCCTGAAGAAATGATGACGGTGGGGCACAACAGGCCCTGACGAAAACGATGACGGTGGGGTGCAGCAGGCCCTGAAGAAAACGATGACGGTGGGGTGCAACAGGCCCTGAAGAAATGATGACGGTGGGGCGCAACAGGCCCTGAAGAAACTGTTCCGATGGGAACAACAGGCGTCCCCTTGCGACTCTCGTCTCACAGCAGAGTCATGACACAGTCTCTAAATATAACCGTTCACCAGCCTCTGCTCAGGTTCCCTTAGCAAACCGGACGGGGGCCCCTACTGCCACCTGTAGTGAGGTGGCGCCCCCTAGGGCCGGTGATGACAGGGCCGCAGCTGTGGGAGAAGGCAGGGGGGCAGTGTCCTGACCGCTGTAAAGGAATGGTCTCTAGTCGCAGCGGTCAGTGGAGGTCGTGGACTTGTCACAGCAGGGAGGGAAAAAGCGGGGGCGGCTGTATGCGTCCGTATGAGGGGAGCGGCTGCCGGTGCAAGGCTCTCACGTGTCACTAGTCAGTAAGTCCACAGCTTTCCTTTCACAGGGCCCTGTCGGTCTCTCCACAACACACCGTTCGCTCCCTCAGTCCTCTCTGTCTCACCCGACTACTTGTCTGTTGTCTGGCTCTCAACTGCCACTTCAGCGCTCCCCCTGCTCCTGTTTAGCTTGCCCCGCCCCCTGTTTCCCTGACAACTTCAGTCAAGTCTTTTCTTTTACTGTCCTCCCAGCATCGTTCCCTCAGGAACCCTGATGGCGGTCCCCTGGGCACTTGCCCCTTCACTGTCTGGGAGTCCTCCTCCCCACAACTACATCAGCAGAATACAGACCTCCCAACACTGAGCTGTGGCTACATCAGCAGAATACAGACTGTCATCACACACGATGGAGCAGCAGATACAGATGGCCATATTATGTCTGGTTCCTGGCAGGGACTGACAGTGAGGTCTGTAAGATCTAACACCAGATCTTCTGATGTCTGAGTGGTAATCTGGAGAAAACAAGGACATATGATACCAGGTGTCGAATGAGCGGCCGGATGTTCCAGTACACGCAGGACTTTTTGGAACAGTTCTTTAATTAAAGCCAAATCTCCATATTAAGATCTTTTTTCAGCCTAAAGATGAAAATAAGCAGAAATGAAAATCCTGAAATGAGAATGGTCACAATGGAGGCGGCCATTGTATGTGACATCTGCTCCTCTCTCTGCAGATGTGATGACTATATATCTGGGAACTTGCCGTGTTTTAGGTTGGAGGAAAGAAGAAGCTTCTCTTCATCATTATCCTCCATTACTATAAGATGTTTTATGCGGAGTGTCTACCATTTACCTGCTGTAGTAATGTCTTGATGCTCTGAGGTAAATCCGTCAGATACTCTGACGTGAGATGACCTTCTTGGTATTAGGTCACGCTGTCCTGTACTAGCTCCAGCACCAGCCGGGAGTGACGCTGAGGACGCCTTTGGGTGGTAGAAACAAAATGTCAGGGCGATGGTGGTAAGAATCCCCCATAGTGCTTCTACTCAAAGATTGTCCAGAAGAGAACTAGGCATATTAAAGGGGATGTCCTGTCCAAATCAATAAGTCTGCGGTCACCCTGATCCCTATGGTAATAGTAGGGTATTGAAGATATTGCACAGTATAGTTCTGGCATAAAAAATATACCAAGGCCAACAAAATGTCAGTATCAGAAATAAAGTCACAATGTGTAAGATAGAAAAATGACTGTGTGCCGAAAGAAACAACAGAATCGTTTTGGCACTCAGATAACCTCTGGCAATGACCAAGCGCTAAATCACTAATGGACAACGTAGCCCTCACACCTGACTGTCTTGCGGAGGTTGGCACCCTATTTGATGATGACGGGGCGCTCCCGCTCCTCAATGACGCTCCCTTATTATCCCTGACTACAACCTAAGACCAGTCATGGTAACCTAGCTAATGGAGGGAGAGCCGCCGAGGTGCAGGGGCGCCAGTCTTGTTTATAGTGGGTACAGAAAGTATTCAGACCCCTTTAAATTTTTCACTCTTTGTTTCATTGCAGCCATTTGGTAAATTCAAAAAAGTTCATTTTTTTCTCATTAATGTTCACTCTACCCCATTTTGACTGAAAAAAAAAACAGAAACGTAGAATTTTTTGCAAATTTATTAAAAAAGAAAAACTGAAATATCACATGGTCATAAGTGTTCAGACCCTTTGCTCAGACACTCATATTTAAGTCACATGCTGTCCATTTCCTTGTGATCCTCCTTGAGATGGTTCTGCTCCTTCATTGGAGTCCAGCTGTGTTTAATTAAACTGATAGGACTTGATCTGTAAAGGCGCACACCTGTCTATATAAGACCTCACAGCTCACAGTGCATCTCAGACCAAATTACAATCATGAGGTCAAAGGAACTGGCCAAGGAGCTCAGAGACAGAATTGTGGCAAGGCACAGATCTGGCCAAGGTTACAAAAGAATGTCTGCAGTACTCAAGGTTCCTAAGAGCACAGTGGCCTCCATAATCCTTAAATGAAAGAAGTTTGGGACCACCAGAAGTCTTCCTAGACCTGACCGTCAAGCCAAACTGAGCAATCGTGGGAGATGAGCCTTGGTGAGAGATGTAAAGAATAACCCCAAGATCACTGTGGCTGAGCTCCACAGATGCAGTAGGGAGATGGGAGAAAGTTCCACAAAATCAACTATCACTATAGCCCTCCACCAGTCGGGCCTTTATGTCAGAGTGGCCTGATGGAAGCCTCTCCTCAGTGCCAGACATATGAAAAACTGCATAGAGTTTGTTAAAAAACACATGAAGGACCCCTAGACTATGAGAAATAGGATTCTCTGGTCTGATGAGATGAAGATAGAACTTTTTGGTGATAATTCTAAGTGGTATGCGTGGAGAAAACTAGTCACTGCTCATCACCTGCCCAATACAATCACAACAGTGAAGCATGGTGGAGGCAGCATCATGCTATGGGGGTGTTTTTCAGCTCCAGGGACAGAACGACTGGTTGCAATTGAAGGAAACATGAATGCGGCCAAGTACAGAGATATCTTGGATGAAAACCTCTTCCAGAGTGCTCTAGACCTTAGACATGGCCGAAGGTTCAACTTTCAACAAGACAAAGACCCTATGCACACAGCTATAATTACAAAGGAGTGGCTTCAGAACAACTCTGTGAGCATTCTTGACTGGCCCAGAGAGAGCCATGACCTAAACCCAATTGAGCATCTCTGGAGAGACCTGAAAATGGCTGTCCGCCAACGTTCACCATTCAACCTGACGGAGCTGGAGAGGATCTGCAAGGAGGAATGGCAGAGGATCCCCAAATCCAGATGTGAAAAACTTGTTACATCATACCCAAGAAGACTCATGGCTGTACCAGCTCAAATGGGTGCTGCTACTCAATACTGAGCAGAGGGTCTGAATATTTATGACCATGTGATATTTCAGTTTTTCTTTTTTAATACATTTGCAAAAATGTTTACATTTCAGTTTTTTTCGGTCAAGTTGGGGTGCAGAGTGTACATTAATGAGAAATAAATGAACTTTTTTAATTTACCAAATGGCTACAATTATATAAAGAATGAAAAATTTAAAGAGGTCTGAATCCTTTCCGTACCCACTGATTTACTGCATTTTTTTATGCCAAAACCTTATGAAGTAGAATCAGATTTTTTTTGTTTGTAAACTTTATCAGCGTGCACAAGAGACAACTGTACCTGACAAAAAAACTGTGAATACATCCATTCTAGTCTATAGGACTGGGATCTCAGGGGTTACATTTCTCCTTATTGGAGAGTGACAAGCCAAGCCTGGCATATCAGAGTGAGGAGACTTATAAGCCATGCATGCTCCTCTGAGAAAATAAATATGCAAATTGTCTTTTCGAAGAGGACTAGAACTCTAGCACCACTTACTGGAAGCAACGATCATATATCATAGGCTTATTAGTCTATATTGACTTTTAGAATCTCTGCCTCCAGTTGGTGGTGCCAGAGGTCTAGTCCTTTTCCTCTCTGAAGAGACAATTTGCATAAGTGCTGGCCATGGGGAAAAATAAATGGGACAACACTTGGATGTGAATGTGGCCTAAGGCTAAGTTCCTGCAATGAGTATTTGGTGCAGATAACCTACAGCAGTGTTCCCCAACCCCAGTCCTCAAGAGCCACCAAAAGGTCATGCTTTCAGAATTTCATTAGTATTACCCAGGTGATGGAATTATTGCCTGTGTAGGTACTGCAATTATCACCTGGGCCATACTAAGGAAATCCTGAAAACATGACCTGTTGGTGGCTCTTGAGAACTAGAGTTGGGGAACACTGATCTACAGCATCAAAAACTCACCAAGAAGCTTAGTTGGATAATGTATATGGATCACCACCAGGGCAAGTGTGGGGATTTCACTCGGTACCAGGCCGGTGTCTTAAAGGGGAAGTGTCGCGATGGCAGTGACCCGGTCCGTGGCCCTGGGAATCCATGTAAAATAAGTGGAATTGAATAAAGTTTATGAGTAGGTAGTTCGTGACGTCACCTGTGGCATCTGGTCAGAAGGGGGACCAGCGCTGCAGTGCAGATCCTCTGGGACAGATGGTGTGGTGCAGCAAAGATGTAGTAGGTTTCCACAGGCAGAGCTGTAGTCCCAGGGCAGCGGTAGTGGATGTTGAGGTAGATGGCGTAGTGTTGGGCACACAGATGTAGCAGTGCTAAGTAAGTTGGTGCAGGAAGAAGGCAAAGACACAGCTGAATGCAGTTCCGATACTTTACTCACATTTCTGACACAGACAGGTGCCCGCGTCAGTGCCATGTCCTCCAGGTCAGGGGCTCAGCTAACTCCCAGGCAGATGGAGTACACCCTTCCAGCACTCCTTTCCAAATGTGCCTTTTCTGAACGTCTCCTTTCTAGCGGTAATCTGAAGTACTTGTAGTTATGAATTACACTCAAGTTACTCTTTCTTGCTGTTACTTATAACTCCACTCATATGACGGGCAGCTGTAGCCTGCTTCGGGGACTCCATACCATCATGTCCCGGCTCACACATGTTGCTGCTGTGTCTTCGAGTCTTAGGTGGGAATAGAGTGGTCACAACTTCTATTCCTCTGGTTTCTGCTGTAGGATCATTAGTATCACACACAGCCTCAGATACCAGCGCCCGGCCTTGGCGCATTAAACTTAGAGAAGGGCTGTGCTCTAGCTCTAGTCCCCAGTCTCTCTCCTCCTCACGTTCTGTTCTTATCTATCTTCCTTCTGAACAACTGACCTTTGTTTCTTCCTCTTTCCTTGCCAGCAGCTCCAGCTCACAGGAGGCTGCTGCATCTACGACCTTTCCCTCCTTCCCCCAGTGGGAGAACTGTCTTTCTCCCCTTCTATGGGGATTCTGGCTGCAGAGAGGTCCTCTCTCTGCTTCCCCCTGTGGGGAAATGACTTAACTTCCTGTCAGCTTTCCCCTCTAGTGTAATCTAAGCTCCACCCACCTCCCAGCACCCTTCATGAACCAAAGCAGTTGCCATAAAGGGTGCTCTGCTGTTCTAAGGTGTCTGTGCTGTATGTAGGTGCTGGAGTCTGGTCAGGTGTTACCACCTTACCTGGAGGGTGGGATACTACACCTCAGGAGGAGGTGCAGTAACTCTGTGGTGACTGAACCCTCAAGTGCACCACATATAGGTAGATTGATCAATAATACTGTAGATAGATAAAAATATGTGAATGACATAATCAGTGCTTTGTTTGTGTAGCTTACTGTAGATGTATTTTAGTAATGAATAAATTAATGTCTTAAAAATTTGTGTGATCTAAATAAATTTTAGTAATCAGCTGAGGGAAAGTGGACAGCTGGAGGAAGAGGTTTACAGCCAAGGAAGGGGATAATACCCATGGAGCTTCCCAGGCTATTAATATGAGCTCACAGCTGTATACTTAGCCTCTGCTGGTTATTAAAATGGGGGATCCCACAAAATAATGATGTAAGGCACCCATAAATTAATAACCAGAAAAGGTTGGGCAGACAGCTACCAGTTGATATTAATTGCCTAGGAAGGGGCCATGGATATTGCCCCCCTCCTAAAAGAAAAATATCCGCTTCCAGACACCACAAAAAAAGGTGCATCCATAAGATCCGCCAAATCTAATACTTAACCTCACTTAGAACCTTTTAAGGTTCGGTTAGAATCGATGAACTTCCAGATGTTTGCTGAATGCTTTGCCAAACAGTTCAATGGGAGGAAAAACCAAACGTATAGACAAAACCTTCAGGGTGGGCCAAAAGCTACCAAAGAAGCTTAAATTAGCGGCGGACACCAGGAAAAGTGGCATCAATTGACCTAGAGTACAAATAGTATAACTGTGCAGCATGGATGGATGGGACAGGACCTGGCCCAGTATTTCTAGCTTAAACATTAATCAGTAACAGGCCCCTTCCACTACAGGCAACCCGCCAGATGGAGACCCAACTTGGAGTCTTCACATTTCAAAAGATTATAGTCACACACCACTAAAGTGGCATCAATTTCCCCAGTGTGTTTCCATGGTTACAGATCCTCTGCAGATCTATATGTTTCCCTGGTTACAGTCCATTATTACACCCTATGTGTATGTTCTGGCTGTCCTGAGTTCTTCCCTCTCCCACCATTTAATATCTGTAGGATAATAACAGAGTAATACCTGATCACAGGATTAAATTGTACAGGATGATTTGTGTTCTGTAAACATAGAGCCACATTATTCCGCATAGGAGCTGCATACACAAACTTATGGTGATGATTCAGCACTTTTGCTTCCTTTGTTAATAAACAGTATCATAATGAAACAGAATAGAGAAAATTTAAATAAATTTCTAAGAAGTGGACAAATCCTAATATTGTATAAGATTTCTGCTTCCATAGAGGAAACATTTACCGCGCGAGGAGTTTAGTGACCACCAGGAGGCGCTCCAGGATGGCGAGAATCCGATTCCCCCTCCTTTATCTCGGTCTTTGCAGCATTACTGGATATTAATCACTGATTTCCTACAACTGACATTCGATTTACAGAATAAAACTGCAGAGAATGAGAAATATCTGACGACCAGACAGGATGAGCCCTGAAAATGGGATTTATAGAGAAGTGACACAATGCTGAGCTCCACATAAACCCTGTGTATAGGACGACACATAGAGAAGGAATAAAGGAGAAGATTGTGAGCCCCATAGAGGACGGGGACTGGGGAATATCCCTGTACCGCGCTGCGGTATATGTCAGCACTATATAAGATGTAACACTGCAATACAGAAATACGTTCAAGTCCTTACAAGGATAGAAATTAAAAACAAAATCTAAATATTTTCCTTAGAAATATATTTAGCAAAGCGTAAAATAACCAAAATAAAGAATCATACAGAAGACAACATTATTTATCACACAAAATGAAGAATGTAGAAAACTCTCTAATAACAATGTTAGAATTAATGTTTTATTTATTCGCCCTGGAAAAATCAAAATCAAAAAGCGATTGGAACATTGCATGTATCCCGACATTACCAAACAGGACAATGTTCTTACTTGATAAAGATGCCAGCGCGACATTGAAATGCGTAGTGGACAATAAAGAACCATTTACTGAATATCGCAATAGGAGACTTCTTTCCAACAGCGCAGACAATTTTTAAACATGTTTTTATCTTGTT
Organism: Dendrobates tinctorius; assembly: GCF_039654945.1. NCBI lineage: Eukaryota > Metazoa > Chordata > Amphibia > Anura > Dendrobatidae > Dendrobates > Dendrobates tinctorius. Next base: position 945,235 of record NW_027361763.1, on the reverse strand, counting down.
TTGCTAGTTTTCCCTCTGGACACAGGAGCCGGCTATCTGAGCCTTTAGTGGTCGCGTCTTCACAGAACCTCCCAAGGTGAGCTAACCTATTGTGTCTACTGTCTCCTATATTAGGGTTCTGCCCTATTGTGCGCTTCTCCCTTCACAGTCACTGCTTATTCATGTCTCCCAACATAGCGCTAATAAAACTGCAAGTCTTCCCAACAGCGAGGAGCATACAGCTCCGGGGTCTGAGGGAGAAAAATGTTCCGGGTGATTGAAAGCAGCGACACAAAAACACATTTTATAAAAATGGAAAATTTAGTATTGTCATAATCATAACGACCACAGAGAAAAGTGATCACACCATTTATAACTGTTAGGGACGGTAATTAAAGGGAAGCCCAAAAGGAAGGAGGACAAATAAAGCAGACAAGAAAGGAGAAAAAGAAAGGAGGACAAATAAGAAAGACTAATAAGGGGGACAAATAAGAAAGACTAATAAGGGGGACAAATGAAGAGGACTCATATTTTCTCCTCCCCTCATAAAGAATATCACATAGAAATAAATCATCCCTATGTCCCAATACCCGGTGATGTTACTAATGTTTGGAAGGATGCCGCAGTCCTCAGTGATATAAGATGGAGGCAGCATAGGAGCACAACATACTAATGAACGACCTCTCACACACCGACCGTCCAAGGGGAGATGGCTCATTAGTAATAGGGATCATTCAGACATCAGTAATGTTTCTCATATACAAAGAACGTACCGATTGTCATCAGTTTTTCTTGGAAGAAGAAAAGATGGAAGTCTCATGAGCTTCTCCTATCAAACTGTCAATGAAAAATAGACAATACATGGATGGCATCCGAGTGCTGCCTGATTTTATCAAGGACCCTATAGACTTGCATTGGTGAGTTTGATCCATGACTAAATGAGAAAACAAGGAGAAAGCGCGTGTGTGAGAAGCTGACGTCTGAACGATCCCCTAAGCTACGTCCAAACGTCCATCTGAGGGAGAAACGGCCGATGTTTCCTCAGGTGTTATCTCGTTACTTTCAATATTTTCTCATTGGAGAAATGTGCGTATTCACAAGCCTATAACAAGTCCCCAGGAGGTCACATGTTCACATCAATCACTAGGAACAGATCTGTGAGACGCGGAAATAAAAGTAAAGCCTCCGATTTGTATCCGCATCTCACAGATCCCCACTGACTTGTATGACCGACTCTAAGATCAGGACCAGATCTGAGGCTCATGGACATCACAGATGTGTGAACAGATCCATTAGTCTCTCTGTGTCCTTGTGTCATCAGGGGAAACAATCAGATGTCACTCGGACATTTCACAAGGCTGTGTGTTCTGTCTTCCTCCATGTATGATGCTGTGTGGATTCTAGCATACAGCTTAACCTTTGATCCACTCCCAGAAACAAGACTGCATGGGTGCTTATGTCTATTATTTATTAGGATGATATGGACAACGATGGGAGATAACAGATGGTATAGTAGAACACAGTTATGAATGATTCAGTAGATTGTTGTACAAAATGTGGACGATTCAGGTAAAAACTACAAGAGACAGATAATACAGCATGCCAGTACTGAAAGACAGTATACAATATATGAATACTGGCAGGTAATAGCAATGCAGGGTATTATCACAACAGTAGCAATGATACAGGATGCTGTTATCATGCATTATATAAGAGCTGAGCAATATAACATACACAGCAGCAGGAGAAAAATAACTAACATACAAATGGCTGTCAGCTTTACACTCACTGAACGGAGGATGCATAATTAGAGAATGCTTATAACAAACATGCAGTGAAATAACATCACAGGAGCTGAGCATGCAATGCAAACATCATGGGGGGCTGCATTATGGCTGCTAACAGAGATGCATAACTAATAATTGCATTATCCTTACCGACATCCGCTTGTAATAAGCAATGCCTTACAAAGAGCTGAGCTGAGCAGGTGTGAGCTACTCAGGAGACCTGGAGAATAGTTACATGTTGTTGACCAGGGTAGAAAGAAGGGGCGGTTCAGAACAATTAACCATTTGGGGAACAGAAAATTCCAAACACATGAATAAAAGAGAAGGGCAACTTATGACACCTAATGGCATAGTTGTAACAGCACTAAAAATATCTAGCTGCCCAGAATGGGCAGAACACTGTGACTGCAGCCTTAATGTTATAGGTGACACCACAATTACTCAATGGTATCAGTAGGGATGGACTGATACTTTGCACCCAAAAGCCAAAGGCCGGAAATCCCATTTTTACCAAACAACTATAAAAATTGTTGTTTAGTTGTTACTGGTGGATTCACGTGTTAGGTGCAGATTACAATTACCCTCTGCTTCTTATTGGTCCTATCACTGTATAATGTCCCCCGCGGTGAGATTGCTGCTCTGGTTGTGTCATACAAGTGTAATCTACATGTGGATAGATCTCCATATCAGTAACCACATAGCTGACGGCCGTCCATTATCTGCCATCAGGGATTGCACCCTATTATGTACCGTCTAATGACCAAAGAACAAGCAGCTATTAAAATAGAGAAAGAGTCTCTTCACCATGTTTCACCCTCACAGGCTTCATCAGGAGATCAAAGCAAATGCAAAACAAAATGGCCAAACAAGCTATTGCTAACCTTCCCATCTGACATCAGGCCGACATCATCATTGGAGCGTCTATAATGATGAGCCAATGTGAATTTATCAGTGCAGGGTCAGAGGTCCACATCCATGTCATATGTATGTTTACTAACCTATCAGCATGGTCTATTGTATGCAGCCAATACAGCGCACGTCACCATTTGATCACATCATCAGTATATGGGAAAGATAAAGTCATAATGGTCTCCAAGAAAAAGGTGTTCTCTCCATACTATGGGCATTAAAAAGACGACAGCGACGCACACACAGTAAATGTCATACAAACAAAATCTTTAAGAAAATGGTGCTGGTCTTATACTTTGGACTACTTCAAAATGGCCACGACTCCTATGCTATGTGGAAAGATGGCAAAAATCTTCAAAAAGATGGTGCTGGTCTTATACTTTGAGCTTTTTCAAAATGGCCACAGCATCTGTACAATGGAGTATAATGTGCTGGAATAGTTCAGTATAGGATAACGGCCCACATAGTGTGACTATCATTTAAAGTGACAGCGCCCAGACATATATTGTGTTGGTATATGCAACAGTTGTGGACTACTTCTTCATTTGTGTAAAGGAGGACTTTAGGCTGATCTGACAATAGATGGCAATGTTGTGTAAAGTTTCCTTGCTTAATGAATTGAAAGAGAAAAGGTCTCTTTTGTTGGTTTCAGTTTTGTTTTCCTACTTCTTCCTGATGATGCAGCATTGTAAGACTGTGCATTTTTCCTTTACCTCATGCTCTGAAAAGTAAAAGCTTGTTATCCTACGTAATCTTCTCTGTGAAGTGATCTACTGCAACTGTGGGTATTCAAGGAGCTATACAACAAGCTGTGCAACAGGTTATGTGCCCAGGCACAGAGAATCCCAGACACAGAGTATCTCAGAGACTTACCAAGGACCCCAGACACCCAGGACACCAGAACTCTCAGCAAAGACCCTGGTGAATGCAGAAGAATTCCTCAGTACAATTCTCTACAAACAAGTAAGACAAATTAAACATAATGAGTAGCACAGAGCTAAAACTCGCAGTGGCTAAGCTGAAGAATGAGAACTATCAGTTATGGAAGTTCAAAGTAGAGATGTTATTGTCTAAGGGTGTGGGCACACATTGCGGATTCTGCTGCAGATCCGTAGCGGATTTGACCCTGCGGATCCGCAGCAGAAAGTACAGTACCATTTAAGTCAATGCAAAATGAAAAATGCAGTGCCCACGGTGCGGAATTTTCCCCGCGAATTTGCTGCGGTTTTAAATCCGCAGCATGTCACTTCTTTGTGCTGATTCCCCAGCTGATTGGCACCTGCTCCATGATAGGTGTCAAACCGCAGGGGAAAACCACAGGCTAATCCACAGATAAACCACAGGTCTTTTAACATGCGGATTTACCTGCGAATTTAGACAAATCTGCACGGAAAAATCCATAGCAAAATCCAATAGACTCGAATCCGGTGGCCCACGGCGTTAGGATAATTGCCACCGGAAAAGAAAATGGACTCTTCTCTGACTCACCACTTACACCCAGCCTTGTGCATTCGGTTTGCCTGACCGTCGACACTGGGCCCACACAATCGCACTTCTTCTGCCGCCAATGGCTTCCTGAAGAAATGACCTGGCCCGTTTCACCACCACTGCAAACCACCCAGCAATATACATTCGGGCTATAAGACAACCTTCAAAGAAGTGTGTCTTATAGTTTGAAAAATCCATTATATTGTCTTACAAATTTTAGACTTTTTTTCATCAATAAGGCTGGTTTCACATTAGCGCATTTTCAGCGCGCGCACGGCCGGGGGTAGCTCCGCCCCCGATCCAGCTCTCTGCCCGGCGTGCCCGCCCCTTCCTTGTAGCGCCGCCTCCTAGCGGACAGCGACGCCTGCGATCGGCGCACCCTATCTTTAGCATAGGGTGCGCCGATCGTGCGCAGGCCGTGCGCTAGTTGCGCTTTGACCTGCGCTGCGCACTTTTGACGGTGCGCCGTGCGCGCCAAAATCCGAAAAGTTTGATTTTGGCGCGCACGGCGCACCGTCAAAAGTGCGCAGCGCAGGTCAAAGCGCAACTAGCGCACGGCCTGCGCACGATCGGCGCACCCTATGCTAAAGATAGGGTGCGCCGATCGCAGGCGCCGCTGTCCGCTAGGAGGCGGTGCTACAAGGAAGGGGCGGGCACGCCGGGCAGAGAGCCGGATCGGGGGCGGAGCTACCCCCGGCCGTGCGCGCGCTGAAAATGCGCTAATGTGAAACCAGCCTAAGATAATAATCAAAAAATAATCAGGCAAGTTCGTTATCACCACAATCGTACTGACCCGGAGAATCTTCCTGCCAGGCCCTTTTACAACACAATGAACCACATAAAAACAAAAAATTATGACAGAACGGCTTTTAGCTTTTTTGTTTTGTTGCAATTTCACAACACTTGGAAAGATTTTTATATTTTCCAGGACATTGTATGGTAAAATGAATGGTGTCACTCAAATCAACAACATGTTACATAAACACAAGCCTTAACATGTCTATGAGGAAAGATAAATCCAAGCATTATGGTTCTAGAAAGAAGCGGAGGGAAAACAAAAATGCAAAAGTGAAAATTGGCCGCGGTGGGAAGGGATTAAGTGCAAAACTAAATCATCATCGGGGATAGAAAGCTTCATAGATTCTAATCCTGGATGTAGAAATTATACAGAGAAAGTGGAGATAAAGGCAAAGGACATGAGATTAATAATGATCTACACTGTGTTCCAAATTATTATGCAAATGATATTTTTCTATGATTTTCCTAAATAGTCAGTACAAATGACAGTCAGTCTAATAAAAGTCATCACCCGTTAGAGTGTACATCAAATTTTATTGCAGAAACCTCCCAATGATAACAGTATAATCTCCAAAATGAATAAAAACTCAAATTGCACTGTTCCAAATTATTAGGCACAGTAGAATTTCTAAACATTTGATATCTTTTAAAGAACTGAAAATGTTCATTTGTGGAATTTGCAGCATTAGGAGGTCACATTCACTGAACAAAAAAGCTATTTAACTCCAAAACATCTGTCGGGATCCCTCAGATTACTCTTTCATCTGAAGGACCGATGTTCTTAGGTGTGAAGCACCATATGTCTCTAATCAATTGCTCCGTCGAGAAGGATAACACAGACACAAGCTGTATAATACCACTCGGGATGCCTGCTGAGCGCCTCTGGCTTATCAGTTAGGCTTCCATCTTTTATAGCAAAGAATTTAGACATTTACAGTCATGCGCAATAAAGAAAAGAAAAATAGTTAAACAACTTGTCCTCCTACCACACAAATCACATAAGAAGGAAATATTCGACCTTGGTTAACAAGGGAGATGTCTGAGACATCTCCTCGAAGAAAAGATAAAGTTCAGCAGAATTCATTTAACTCATTCAGTTCTTATCATTCCCCCCTTTGACATCTTCATTTTCCACAATCTGGAACACTGGATCCTGCAACAACAGCGGATAATGGCTCGTTCGCCAGGTACTATCCCAGGCCGACGGGTTGCCCGAGGGAGACAGGTCTTCTACCTTCTCCATCCCCCAGATACTGAAGCCACGTCCATCATTGCAAGGGTACGCTCCTTCATGCCAGAAATGAGATGTCAATCTAGGACTCAAAGGAATAATAGTTAAATTCTTGTTGTTTACAGTCAAACTTCCTTATCTATTTCTACATCTTTTCTTGCATACAGAGATACACCAAAAAACAAGTTTCAGTAACACATATATTATAAGGAGACAAACGGCAATACGTAATAAACTTAGTATAATCCCAGTTATCCAGCCTCCAATACCCTTAAACCAATTAGCTGGATTAAGAAAGGAGAAAGTGTCTGACCACCAACTATCTTTAGTACGATCATTGTCTTTATCGTACTGATCTCTAAGTTTTTGAACATCCTCTATTTTCAATTTTAACTTTATAATGCTGTTGGGATCTATATAATGACAGCAAGCTGGTCCAATGACTTGACACATACCACCTTGCGCTGCAGTTAAATAATCTAATACTATGGTATGCTGATTAGTGACTATGATAAGCTGATTTTGGACAGCAACAGTGGTGTTCAATATATCCAGTATATCCCATATCTGATCATCTAAGTAATCAGTAGCCCTGACCAATTTATCCCACATTTGAGTAATCATAGGATAAATAAAAATAGAGCTGACAATTTTATTAGCCACACTCATCTGCACTATATGTGGTCTCCCAGAGAGGCGAGGTGTACTGTCAGCAGCTCTTTTGTACAACGTGTGTTTAGGTATGCTTTGAGTATTCAACTGGTCATTCGGAATAACAAAGGTAGCTGGAGTCAAACGACCCAGGGTACAAGCACCTTTTACCCCTACTGGCAACCATTTATATGCATTGTCTCCACATACCCAGTACATGTCACTAGGTAGGTCCCATAGGGCTGAATGTTGTAGTACCAGTCTATGAACTAAATCTATGAACGCAGATGCATTCTGGAGCATGCACCAAGGTGAAAATTGTCCTAAAGGACTACAATAACCTGCATCAGGGTTTCCACAAGGGGAGGTTCCCTTCTTATATTCCGAGGACTCGTTACAAGGCATATTACCAGGAATATTAATACAAGTTTCGTTAGTGCCCTGGGGAAATAAATTGGAGTACTCCCATGACATATTATGTAAATTTCTTTCTAGCAGTCCTTTTCCTGGGTACCCAAGCCCCCCCTTTATATGCCAGATATTGAAGGTGTGTATTACTCCCTGAAAGGTTACCCTGCCACCAAGGGTATCCTACCCATCCCACAATAGGTATTCCAACAGTTGTGTTCCATAACTTCACATTATTTGTGGCATTATTAGCAAGTGCATCAGAACAACTGGTCCAGGCAAATAATTCCTTGGGTGGCACAGGAATAACAAGGAACGGAATACTAGTGGCTGATACTGGTGAATGTGTGCAGATCCAGCAATCTGCTGGAGACTGAGTGTCATTTGACCAATCATTCAGTAATTTTTCATGATGTTGTATAAACTTATTATTCAAGGACATTGGAGCATTTAGACTGTCCCACGCAGCTACCATTATTACAGATAATGCAACAAAACCAAACCAAAACATTATGCACTCTTATGCTTTGTTAACTCCTGTGGCTAGTTTGCAATGTGATGCGTGGATCCAGGTTGGTCGTCCTTCCAACTTAACAGAAGTAGGCGTTGTCAGGAGTACTTGGTAAGGTCCTTGATATCGGGGTTCAAGGGTCTTTCTGGAGTGTTTCTTGACATATACATAATCACCAGGTTGTAGACAGTGATTCCTTCCACACTATCTGGATCTGGAATGGAAGAGAAAACTAGAGAATGCATTTGAGTTAAATGCTTTTGCAACTGGATTACATAACTTGTCAAATTATCCACATTGAGTGTTAAGACCTGTGGGTAGTACAACCCTGTGTTCGGTGGTCTTCCAAACAGTATCTCGAAGGGTGACAGTTTAGCTTTCCCCGTGGGTGTGTACCTTACTGAGAATAATGCTAATGGGAGACACTCTGGCCATGGTCTATGGATCTGCTCCATGGTTTTCTGTATTTTCAATTTTAGTGTCCCGTTCATTCTTTCTACCTTCCCTGAACTCTGTAGGTGGTAGGGTGTATGAAATGCTTGTTGTACACCCGGGGCCTGCATGACTTCCCTCTTTATTTCTCCCGTGAAGTGTGCACCCCTATCTGTTTCTGTGGTTTCTGGGACACCATACCTGCAGATCAGTTCTTTCATCAGTTTGTCTGTAGTCATTTTAGCATTTGCACGTTTTACCGGATAGGCTTCCGGCCAACCAGAGAAGAGATCTACACATACTAGGATATTTGCATACACTCCTACCTTGGTAGCTGTATGTCGTCAATCTGCCGTCTCTGAAACGGGTAGAGAGGCCTAGGTGTCGCTTTCTTAGGGACTTTTACTGTTTTACCTGGGTTGTGCTGTGCACAGATGAGGCATGATTGTACAAGTTTCGCGGCTGCGTAACTGAAGCCAGGAGCGATCCAGAAGGCATCTACCATGGCACACATGTGACTTTTTGAGGTGTGATTGGGGCCATGTGCTGCTTGCACCATGATTGGGAACAGGGACTTTGGTGGGCACATTTTATCCTTATTCTCCCATACTCCATTTGAGTTCAGCTCAGCTCCCAGTCTCCCCCGGTGTACCTTCTCTGTTTGGGCAGCTTTATGCTGGAGGGATTTCAGGACATCTAGACCCAATGTGGCTGGAATACGCTGACTCCCCGCCACCGTCCACTGCTCTCTCTAGGCCGCCTTGTGCTATTTTAGCAGCCTCGTTCGCCCTTCTATTGCCCTCTACCTCCACGGAGTCACCTTTGTGTGTGCTTTTACCTTGACAATGCCAACCTGGACTGGTAACATCAATGCCTCCATCAATTGTTCCACCAGCACTGCATTTTTAATGGGCTTCGAATCTGTGAAAATATTAGCGACTTTACCTGCAGCGGCTCTACACGCCTCAGTGAGTGCCTTCAACTCTGCCTCCTGCGCCGACATGTGAGGAGAGAGTGGTTCCGCTCGTATTACCTCATGTGAGGATACTACTGCATATCCAGTGTAGAATCGTCCATCCTGGTGGTATCTGGGGCCATCTACAAAAAAGAAACTCAAAGTCTGCATTAGGAACAGGTTTTTCATGAATGTGTGCAAACCCAACTGTCTCCTGACTCATCAGTTCTATGCAGACATGTTCATGCGTCATGTCAAAGTATCCTTCCTCACTTGCCAATACGGTCACCAATTCCCCCTTTTCTGAATCCACAGGCAGGAGGGTGGCTGGATTCAGAACGTTACATCTTTTGAGGAGTGACATACTCAGGAATTAGTAGAGCACACTCAAGTCGGAGCTGTCTGGCCATAGACAGATGTTTTGGTTGAACTTGTAGGAGTATGGCATGGATGTCATGTGGGGAATAGATTGTCAAAAGAAACGTCAGTGTCATCTCACATGCCTTCCCTATTACGTCTCCACTTTTTTCCTTGTGCTCCAGCATACATGACAGGTCGTTTTATTGTCCTTGTTTGCTCAATTTCTTTAGCTACCTTAAGGAGGTCTTTCGGATCTACATATCTCCATTCAGGTCTGACTGTCTGTACTGCGTCTCGTAAGTCTTTGTTCATACCGTCAATGAATGCATTCACCAGTATTCTAACATCAAGTGGGTTTATGCAAATGTACCCCATGTCTGCCCATTTCAGCTGTAACCGTCCAAAGTACATCTCTACTCTCTCTCCTCTTTGCTGTGTCACATTAGTCAGGAGTACAGACTGCTCTGATTGTTCCACTGCAGCCCATTGTCTTAGTGACTCACAGTACGTCTCCCCAGATCGTGCAGATTTATCATCCATGCCCCAAGCCTGATTCTTTGTCACATCTGTGTGTCTTAATTATATGATCTGGTGCGTCACCTGCCTTTAAACTCACCAACCTCTCTAGGTCTGCCCAGGTACACTTATATGTCTGCTGTACTTCCTTTATGTGTCTGTAAAACGGGAATGGTTGGTCTTCAGGGGCAGGCAGCTGCTTCAGCAAAGCTAGCTGGTCAGAGGGGCTCCAGGGATAATACACCTGTATCTTTCTTATTCTAGTCACACTTCTAGGTCCTGATGGGGTTGGCCGTCTGATGTCTACTGTCAGCTTACTCCTCAAGGGCCAATGTCCCCACTACCCACTATCCACACTATTATGTCAGCTTCTTATGATCTTGTCTGGATAGGATTTAGTGCAATTCTCTTAGGTCAGTAGCACAGGTCACACAAGTAGCTATTCAGTCTGGATTTGTCTGAGTCTGACCACAGTGTTTACAAGTCCATCTGTTTTGTCTGGGTCTCTGGTTACACTTTGTCAATCAAACATTCATAATACACCTTCCACACTGCTGCACATTCTCAAGCATCATTTATTCACTTGCTATTTTCTTCCCTTGTCTGTGCCTTTTTGTACATCCAAACATTCACACTCTGGTATTTTTGCCTTTTTCAATATTTGTCCCACTTGTTTTACTGCTTCCTTCCTTCTCTGTCTCTTGTAATTTGACACAATTTGCTATACAAATCAATCACACAACTAGAAGCAGGTTCAAACACATTAATGACCAAGCAATCACTTACAATTCCCTTCTAAATTAGGCACCATATCTTACTTTTAACTTCCAATCTTCAATCAAACATTCATAATACACCTTCCACACTGCTGCACATTCTCAAGCATCATTTATTCACTTGCTATTTTCTTCCCTTGTCTGTGCCTTTTTGTACATCCAAACATTCACACTCTGGTATTTTTGCCTTTTTCAATATTTGTCCACTTGTTTTACTGCTTCCTTCCTTCTCTGTCTCTTGTAATTTGACACAATTTGCTATACAAATCAATCACACAACTAGAAGCAGGTTCAAACACATTAATGACCAAGCAATCACTTACAATTCCCTTCTAAATTAGGCACCATATCTTACTTTTAACTTCCAATCTTCAATTAAGTACTGTTGCTTTAAAATGCACAAATCTTTCAGCGCGTACCTTACGGATAGAATTACAGAGAATTTTGAGCACAGCTCACACTCAGCAGAGATAAGAGCGAAGGGAGAAGAAACTGCGCAGCGCCATCCTTCCTCCCTCCCATCAGAATGCAGCGTCGTCCTTCACAGAATTCTATAGTTCTTTAGACTTATCAAAATCAATTTCTACAAAGAAACTCAAAATCACGGGATTTCACTGTAAGGGCAGATAACTGTATAATGAGATTAACCATGCCTTGCCCTTTTTCTGGCCAAATGCATTCAGGAAACTTTACAATGTAATGCCACATATAACACGAACTATATCATTACTCAATTCATTCAGTCTCAGATGTAGATTTGAAATATCTATAACGCATCTGTCCGGGATTCCACCACAACTAGAAAGGTCACAAATCTCTTGACACAAAAATGATGTGTCATGATTCATTCATACGTGCTCATTCACTGATTTTTTTTTTTTTTTACTCAATTACTCATCTCTCATCTTATTCAGAGGTTCTCATAGACATATATACAAGGATTCACACAGCCTGCCTATCTTGCACTTTGGATTTGATTAATACTTTTTCCAGGTTCTTTGCTGCACTACTTCCATATCTATCCTCAATTATATCACATAACCGGTCTCCTTCTTCGGGTGTCTTTCCCTGACTGTTCCCCATTTTATCTTTTATTCTTATCCTGTTTCTCTTGTTGTCTTCCTGTTAGTCCCCTGCCTTAGGTGGTGTATTGGGTAAGCTCAAGACTAGGCTCTACTATACCTCGTTACCTTCTTCCTAAGGTGCTAACAGGCTAAATGGAGTGTCTGTTCCTCGGTGTACTACGTGTTTCGTGTACTTATATGCTATGTAGCATCCGAACAGAAATACTCCCACAACACACAGGATTGTAAACAAAGTGTCCATCTATCGGGGTTCTTCAGTCATATCCTGTCACAGGCTCATTTCACGGTCCTGTGCTCATTCGGTCACACTCTTATCTGTCACAAGGTTTATTCATAAAGGGTGTTGATTTAAGCTTAGGCGGTGACCTCCCCGAAAGGACGCTGTCACATGACCCAGTTAGGCAATATCACCACTCTTTGAACGAATACCTACTGTGCAGCTTATTTGTCTACTTTTCACAGTCCTTCAAATCAAGGCAGTCACTCAACAACCTCCTCTATTTCTAGTGCGGAATCGTCTATTGTGAAAAACTTGTCCGTCCGGGCTGCGCAGTATGAACTGTTCACCCAGCCTTATATTCCGTAATGTCAGACCTCTCCCATTTTGATTTGCATCAGCTCTTTTTCTAAAAATAGCTGTGCACAGACAGAACCTACAGTAACCTCATTCGAGCAGAAATTACATATGCGTGTCACACCCGATTTCCTCAGAGTTCTTATATGGACCTGATTTTACGGCCCCCTCCTCTACTAGATTCCCCTTTATACGGACCTTAGTTATAATGATAGATTATGAAGAGCAGAGAAGAGAAAAATTGATCTCTTACCTGGCCAGGTGTTTAGGTCTGCTGTTCACAATTTCATCAGTAACTGGAGTGGTCTGTAGATCGGGTAGTCTTGGAGAGGTGCCTATATCAGGTCCCTGTTTCGGGCGCCAGGAAACTGTCGGGATCCCTCAGATTACTCTTTCATCTGAAGGACCGATGTTCTTAGGTGTGAAGCACCATATGTCTCTAATCAATTGCTCCATCGAGAAGAATAACACAGACACAAGCTGTATAATACCACTCGGGATGCCTGCTGAGCGCCTCTGGCTTATCAGTTAGGCTTCCATCTTTTATAGCAAAGAATTTAGACATTTACAGTCATGCGCAATAAAGAAAAGAAAAATAGTTAAACAACTTGTCCTCCTACCACACAAATCACATAAGAAGGAAATATTCGACCTTGGTTAACAAGGGAGATGTCTGAGACATCTCCTCGAAGAAAAGATAAAGTTCAGCAGAATTCATTTAACTCATTCAGTTCGTATCACATCCTAACAGGCCAAGTTACATGCTATCATAGGAACCCTTCTGTGACATCACCTTCACAATTCTTGCATCCATTGAACTTGGGAGTTTTTGGAGAGTTTCTGCTTGGATTTCTTTGCATGAAGTCGGAATAGCCTCCCAGAGTTGCTGTTTTGATGTGATCTGCCTCCCTCATAGATCTTTTGCTTGATGATACTCCAAAGGTTTTCTACAGGGTTGAGGTCAGGGGAAGATGGTGGCCACACCATGAGTTTATCTCCTTTTATGTCCATAGCAGTCAATGACTCAGAGGTATTCTTTGCAGCATGAGATGGTGCATTGTCATGCATGAAGAGGATTTTGCTCCTGAAGGCACATTTCTGCTTTTTATACCATGGAAGACAGCTGTCAGTCAGAAACTCGATATACTTTGCAGAGGTCATTTTCACACCTTCAGGAACCTTAAAGAGCCCTACCAGCTGTTTCCCCATGATTCTGGCCCAAAACATGACTCCTCCTCCTCCTTGCTGAAGTCGCAGCCTTGTTGGAACATAGTGGCCATCCACCAACAATCCATCTGGACCATCCAGGGTTGCTCGACACTCATCAGTAAACAAGACTGTATGAAAAATAGTCTTTATGTATGTCTGGACCCACTGCTACAATTTCTGCTTGTGAACACTTTTTAGGGTTGGCCGAATAGTAGGTTTATGCACCACAGCAAGCCTTTGAAGGATCCTACACAATGAGGTTCGAGGGACTCCAGAGGCACCAGCAGCTTTAAATATCTGTTTGCTGGTTTTTAATGGCTTTTTAGCAGCTGCTCTCTTAATCCGATGAACTTGCCTGGCAGAAACCTTCCTCATTCTGCCTTTATCAGCACAAACATGTCTGTGCTCAGAATCAACCACAAATCTCTTAACAGTACGATGGTCACATTTAAATTTTTGGGAAATATCTAATGTTTTCATCTCTTGACCAAGGCATTGCACTATTTGATGCTTTTCAGCAGCAGAGAGGTCCTTTTTCTTTCCTAAATTCCTTGAAACCTGTGCCCTGCTTAATAATGTGGAACATCATTCTTAAGTAGTTTTCCTTTAATTGGGCTCACCTGGTAAACTAATTATCACAGGAATTTGAGATTGATTTCAGTGATCCAAAGAGCCCTGATACACAATACCATCTATGAGTTTATTTGAAATACAAAAAATTACATCTTTATGACACTTAACTCCAATTTGCATAATAATTTGGAACGCAGTGTAATGTGAGTGATTTTTTATGGCATTTTATGGTTCTGACAAACAAACAATTTTTGATACAAATTCACATTAAGATAAAGCAAGAAAGCGCAATAGTCTTTACAGAGAAAAAGTCTGAAGTCGCTGTTGGTCAGAGTCGGTGCGCCTTCTTGTCACAAGTGACTTTATTGAGGCTTTTAGTTAATGAAACTGAATGTAAAAACACCAAATCGTCTCTATTCTCTAATTCTTGGACAATGCAAATATCTTAAAATGCCCCAGATCTACGAGCGATTGACACATCTGTTGTTTTTTAGGACCGTCCAGTCTACATTTACAGTAAATCTGGGCACATTCTTCAGAGCTTTGTGTAGTTCGGCACCTTTTTGGCAAACCGCGACCGTTTTCTATGAGGCCAAACCCCTTTTCAGAAATGGTCTAAAAACATAATAAATGTGGCGCAAGTCATCAATTGATTTTAGTGCATTTTCCTCAATAAATTTGCCGGAGACTATATTTAAATTACTGTATAAATGGCCGGGAAGTTCAAAGGTTTTCAACACATTTTTTACAAACATTTTTGCTGTCTTTTCCTTTTATTGTGGAACATTTTAAAGATCTATTTTTGTTTTTCTCAAGTTCTTGGGATAAGTCTGAGAAAATGAGAAAAAAATATGAGAAATAAATGCCATAACCAGAGCAAACTGCGCATTGATGTTTATTTCCTTCAAAGGAGAAGCCAAAGATCAGACATCAGTGACTGGAGAACGGGCAAATTTCACTCAAAACTTTAAAGACATGTTGGCCTTAAAAAGTTGTCAAAGCCAATGAAGTCACCATGAAGAATACAGCAGCGTTGTGTGTGTGTATCCGGAATAAGGTCACATTCACAGTCTCTGGATTATGTGTCAGGATTTGTAAAAAGAAAAGGAAATGATCCCAAAAAGATCTGCGCCTCTTCTGTGGTTTGGGCTCAGTTCTGGTTTTGGCTACAAATACTGAGCACAATTGTGCCGTGTGATAGAGACATTAAGGAGGATTCATGTATGAGAATTCCCCCCGGACATCACTGATTGCCATCACAAAGGGTTTCATCACTCTTTCACTGTAAAAGTCATAATTCACGATTACTTTTAATAAATCTGCACTTTCGGTAATTCTGATCTTCCTTTGGCATTATCCATGGAGCTGGTGCTGATCCAACACCGAGCAAAACACACAGATCAGGAAACTTCTACACTTACAATTTTTCCTATTAAGTGACCTGGATTGTTTCCTATAAAATCTACACAGAAGAATGTAATGTCATCCTCTTTTAAAATTTGCCACTTAGCCCATGAAAGCAGCAGATGATGTAATCTCGTATAATCCGGTGATTTGCCTGTTTCCTGTGACATAATCTCAGACGATTTCCCTGTAGATTTCTTGTGATATAAATAAGACATTAGACCAATGATCTGTGTCTGTGAGTGTCCAGAACAATGACGATGGTTTCCCTGAGATCTCTGCTCTGTGTGCTGTACCTGTACATACAAGGTAATGTCCGGTGAGGGTTATACTATGTGGGACAGATGAGAGTATACAGGACGTGGCTGTATACATGTAGTAAGAGGAGAAGGAGCACACGTCATTATATCAATGATTGTCACCATTATCTCTTCTCTTCTGCTCCCAGTTTCCTGTGGAGAGATTGTGATGACTCATACTCCGGATTATCTGTCGGTGTCGCCGGGAGACACAGTCACCGTCTCATGTAAATCCAGTCAAAGTCTCTACAATAGCAGAAACTCCAAAGACTATTTACACTGGTACCAACAGAAATCCGGGCAGCCTCCAAAACTTCTCATCTATTTGGCAAACACAAGACAATCTGGAATCCCAGAGAGATTCACTGGATCTGGATCTGGAACTGATCTCACTCTTACAATCCGAGGAGCGACAGAGGAAGATGCAGCAGATTATTACTGTATGCAGAGTTATAGCGCTCCTCTCACACAGTGATACAGAGCCGTACAAAAACCTCCTCCTCATCCCCCATGATGTCGCTGTATTACAATGTTGTGTAGATGAAGGTGCAGAGAATTAGCAGAGCGCTCAGTGATGATTTCTGTCTTCTCTTCTTCCTCTGGGAATAGATTCTTTCTGTACAGATCATTGTATAAACCAGTCAGGTATAAACCAGCGCTGACATAATGATTACAGACTATAGGAACATCTGCACCGGAGGAGAAACTCTGAATGTAGCCGGACAGCGGAGCGAGCTGAGGAATAAACACGTTATCCCACCACACACATGCACATTAGATGTAGCTGAGCGTGCATGTGCTCTGTATAGGGGGAGGAGGTTAAGCTGGTGTCTGACATCTTTGGGGCAGTTTAAATTCCTTAACAATTAATAGATTGAACACGTTGAATTCACCATGTCCGTTCTTGTATTCACCAAATTCTGTATGTCGTCAGGAGGAGTCAGGACGAGGGCCGGTCGTTGCCTGGATGGTGCCCTGTACAGAACTGACCTTTCATGCTCCCACCTAATTTAGTGAATTAGGAGTCTCTTACAAGTGCCGAGCTCCTCCGTCAGAAATGTTACTCCAATTATGGGCTGGAATATATTTCTGGTGATATTTACTTTACAAAAGTGACATAAATTTTGATAAATTAGATGGGCCGGCTTAGTCACATCCCATCTCGCCCCAACTTAAAAATGCCAACATTTTCTAAATTCTTGTGTGACCTACAAGTTGAGTAAAAAAATCTGACATTTTAAGAAAAATATTTAGAATTGACTCTCAATTCTAAATATTTTCTATCTACTGGCTAATACGGTACAAAGATATATACGTTTCCTGACATTTTAAGGTGCTTTGTGGCAGAAAACTGGAGAAAATACCTTCATGAATTGGGGTCATTGTCTTTTCATCCTGACATGAAATGACCCCCCACACAAGTACTGTGCTATAAACTGCTGGGAATATGTGGAGTGGAATCTGCACCTCAAATCCACATCAAATCCACCACAAATGTACTCACCCTTAAAGGAGTATTCCCCATGCCATATCCACACAGGGCCAAGACAATGTATTTTGGTGCCCAAGGCAGATTATGTAAATTGAGCCCCGTCCCACCTTGAGTCAATTTAAAACTATCTTCAGGGTATGTTCAGACATTGCTATTTTTCTGCTTTTTTTCTTGAACTAATAATGCTGTGTGTTGGTAGCAGAAACACTGTACATAATGCGGGTTTCTGGTGATTCTTGTCATATGGTTTCAGAAGCACCACTCCAGCGGGTTTTTTCTTTCAGCGCTGGAGTGGTGCAGCTAATCTGAGGTCCCTGACCTAGAATTCTCCTTACTCGCTGCCGTCTTCACCTTCTATCACCAGAATGAGGCTCTTAAAAACTAATAATGAGTCATGACTAGAGTTGAGCGATACCGTCCGATACTTCAAAGTATCGTATCGGATGGTATCGGCCTGATCTTTAAAAAAAGTATCGGTATCGCCGATTCCGATACCGGAAGTCCCATTCAAGTCTATGGGACTTCCGGTATCGGAATAAGAAAAACCCTTTCCTGCCCTTGTACAGCCTCTCTGGGGTCTGTACGGGCCTTTCGGGGGGCTGTGCCGGCCTGCCAGGGGGTCTGTGCAGGCTCCGGTGGTCTGTGCCGGCCTGCCGGTGGTCTGTGCAGGCTCCGGGGGGCTGTGCCGGCCTGCCGGGGGGCTGTGCCGGCCTGCCGGGGGGCTGTGCAGGCTCCGGGGGGCTGTGCCGGCCTGCCGGGGGGCTGTGCCGGCCTGCCGGGGGGCTGTGCCGGCCTGCCGGTGGTCTGTGCAGGCTTCGGGGGTCTGTGCAGGCATCGTCCGATGGGACTACAAGTCCCATCGGGCGATGCCTGCTACCATGACAGTGATTGACACATTAGCCAATGATGGGACAGTAGTAGTCCCATCATCCGGCTAATGTGTTAAATGTAAAAAAAAAAAAAAAAAAATTACATGCTACATACATACAACATGCATACTTCATACATGCTACATTCATACTACATACTACATACATGCTACATTCATACTACATGCAACATACATACTACATATATACTACATGCATGCTACATACATACTGCCTGCTACATACATACCACATATATACTACATACATACTACATGCATGCTACATGCATGCTACATGCTACATACATAACACATATATACTACATGCATGCTACATACATACTACATGCTACATACTACATATATACTACATGCATGCTACATACTACATGCTACATACATACTACATATATACTACATGCATGCTACATACATACTGCATGCTACATGCATGCTACATACATACTACATACATACTACATGCTACATACATACTACATATATACTACATACATACTACATACATACTACATGCATGCTACATGCATGCTACATACATAACACATACATAACACATATATACTACATGCATGCTACATACATACTACATGCTACATACATACCATATACATACTACATGCATGCTACATACATACTACATGCATGCTACATACATACTACATGCTACATACATACTACATATATACTACATGCATGCTACATACATACTACATGCTACATACATACTACATATATACTACATGCATGCTACATACATACTACATGCTACATACATACTACATATATAGTATATATATATATATACATATATATGTGTGGGAAATTCCCACGCAGCAATGGCATAAAGTGAGACTAGGGACTTTTTTTTTTTAAGTGGCGGAGGAATACAGTGCGGAAGGATACCTACCTTCCGTCATTGGATTCCTGCAGCCCGTAGAGAACGGCAGCATCATCTGATGCTGCCGTTCTCTACCCAAGATCGTCGTGGGACACACTCGTGGACTGCTTCGGATCGTGGGTGAGTATTTTTGTGGTTTGTTATGTTAATATTTATTCCAGAAAGACAATGGCTTCGGGGAACAATGTGACAAGTATTGGTAAGTATGTTACTCTATGTTATATGTACTGTATGTCTATGTATGTATTGTATGAATGTATTGTATGTATGTAGTATATATGTGGTATGTATGTAGCATGTAGTATGTATGTAGTATGTATGTAGCATGCATGTAGCATGTAGTATGTATGTAGCATGCATGTAGTATATATGTAGTATGTATGTAGCATGCATGTAGTATATATGTAGCATGTATGTAGTATGTATGTGGTATGTATGTAGCATGTAGTATGTATGTAGCATGCATGTAGTATATATGTAGTATGTATGTAGCATGTAGTATGTATGTAGTATGTATGTGGTATGTATGTAGCATGTAGTATGTATGTAGCATGCATGTAGTATATATGTAGTATGTAGTATGTATGTAGTATGTATGTGGTATGTATGTAGCATGTAGTATGTATGTAGCATGCATGTAGTATATATGTAGTATGTAGTATGTATGTAGTATGTATGTGGTATGTATGTAGCATGTAGTATGTATGTAGCATGCATGTAGCATGCATGTAGTATGTATGTAGCATGCATGTAGTATGTATGTAGCATGCATGTAGTATGTATGTAGTATGTATGTAGTATGTATGTAGCATGCAGTATGTATGTAGCATGTATGTAGTATGTATGTAGTATATATGTAGTATGTATGTAGCATGTAGTATGTATGTAGCATGCATGTAGTATATATGTAGTATGTATGTAGCATGCATGTAGTATGTATGTAGTATGTATGTAGTATGTATGTAGCATGCAGTATGTATGTAGCATGTATGTAGTATGTATGTAGTATATATGTAGTATGTATGTAGCATGCATGTAGTATGTATGTAGCATGTAGTATGTATGTAGTATGTATGTAGCATGCATGTAGTATGTATGTAGCATGTATGTAGTATGTATGTAGTATATATGTAGTATGTATGTAGCATGTAGTATGTATGTAGCATGCATGTAGTATGTATGTAGTATTTTTTTTTTTTTTAACATTTAACACATTAGCCGGATGATGGGACTACTACTGTCCCATCATTGGCTAATGTGTCAATCACTGTCATGGTAGCAGGCATCGCCCGATGGGACTTGTAGTCCCATCGGACGATGCTTGCACAGACCCCCGGACATCAGCACAGCCCCCCGGCAGGCCGGTACAGACCCCCACAGGGTGCACAGACCACCGGCAGGCCGGCACAGCCCCCCGGCAGGCCGGCAGAGACCCCGGGCAGTCCACACAGCCCCCCGGCAGGCCGGCACAGCCCCCCGGCAGGCCGGCAGAGACCCCCGGAAGGCCCGAAATGACGGCGCATCATGATGCGCACACACCGCGCATCATGATGACGTCAGGCCGTCAATCAACTGAACTTCCGATTCCGATGCCGAATTCCGATATTGAAAAAATATCGGAAGTCGGTATCGGAATTCCGATACAGCAAGTATCGGCCGATACCCGATACTTGCGGTATCGGAATGCTCAACACTAGTCATGACTTCCGGCTCACACAGCAAACACTGGAGCGAACCGGCAGTTCACAAACTGCTGGAGACCAATCGGAGCGACACTGAGAATAGATGAAGATGACGGCTGATAAGTACAAGAAAAGGGATGAGGAAATCAGATTAGTGGCACCACTCCAGTGGTAAAGTAAGAATCCCTCTGGAGTGGTGCTTTACTCATGGATGACACATGGATTGCACTCTTGTATCTTCCGTGTGCTACCAGTGATTCTCATGGACTCATAGACCTGTACGGGTAACTTTAATCTGTGACTCGGTTCAAAGACACCTTGATTCTTTGTGGACCAATGTTCTACAAAACACAGTAATGGAAGCTGCGCCATAGTCTATAACAAGTACATGCTGTATCTGTGGACAGGACATGTACATGACACGGATGTTTGAATGAGGCCCAAAGCTGCGTTCATCTTTTATGTAATTTTTTTAAACCCTTGAAGACCGAGACACTTTGTAGGGTATTGACAGGCCTCATTTTTAAAATCTGTCCACTGTCATTTTATGAGGTAATAAGTAGAGTTGAGCGACTTTTGGTTTTTTATGGTCGAGTTTCGTTTCGTGAAACCCGACTTTTCCAAAAGTCGGGTGGAGCAAGATCGGCCGATTATAGGGAAAAGTCAGGGTCGTCCCGAAACACGAAACCCAATGTAAGTCAATGGGGAATAAAAGTCGGCAGTGAGAGGAGGACAGGAAACACACCTACAGTGCTCATTTGACTGCCAAAAGCATCAATTCTTCTTACTTAGGCTTGTCAACCTTAATTAACTTCATAATACAAGTTACGCACTGAAAAATGGGGGTTATTTGGCTAAAGTTGTGGGAGGGGGTAGGGCTGGCTCCAGGTTTTCATGTGCCCTGGGCGAAAGAGCGCCCCTTTAACACATAATACCACAACTCATCATGCTCCGATATGGCAGAGAAATAGCGGTATAGTACAATGAAAAATACTACACTTTTTACATCTCATGACGAGGCCCATCTATTTCTCCATACAGAATCATTGGTCCCATATAATGTTTGAAACAGTATATGATGCGCTCCACATAATGCTACAGTATATGTTGGTCCCCATGGATGAAGCTCCACTGTCTTATGGGCCCAAATTATGCTCCAAACATAATGGGCCCCATTTCTAATGCTCTA
The DNA here is from genome assembly GCF_039654945.1 of Dendrobates tinctorius. Taxonomy (NCBI): domain Eukaryota; kingdom Metazoa; phylum Chordata; class Amphibia; order Anura; family Dendrobatidae; genus Dendrobates; species Dendrobates tinctorius. The sequence continues at coordinate 923,137 of NW_027361763.1, read as the reverse complement.
GTGTATAATGGGCCCTGTAAATGCTGCTCCAGTGTCTGATGTCCACCTTTGGAATGTTCCAGTGTATGGTGGGCCCCATCTATCATTCTCCATAGTATAGTGCTCCCCAAAGATTGCTGTCCCAACATTGAAAACAATGAAATAAGTCTCCTCGCTAGGGAATCCCTGTACTAGTCTGGACTCCTCGTCATCCCCATCTTCCATCTCACTGCACAGTATTTCAACCTTGCAAGTGCTGTGATCCTGAGCAAGCAGGGGGGGCCCACTCGTTGGCGACGGCACTGGCACAGGGCCCCTGATAGTACGGTGGTGTGTCTGATGGCGGGTGGGCCGAACCTGCACTTTCATCTGCAGCTTCCTCTTTGTCACCGTGTAAGATGGAACTGTATATGGGAAGGGTAACCTGAGTTTCATCAGGGTCAGATTCAGGCCGTGTAGCATGCGAGGGGAATGTAGTTGTCTGGGTCAATGTACCAGCAGATTCATCGAGGAGTGGCTTGGCATCAGTGCACTTGTGTCGCCCCCAGGACAACGGTCGCCACAGTGGCATTACCTTCCTCCTAGGGAGTGTGATGTCATGCTTGGGAGCAACGAAGGATCTCTCTAGCAGGTTAACTGATTGGGCGGCGTTATTCCCACGAGTCATGACCCTCCAAACAGCGTTCATGAAGGCAAAGTGTTTGTTTTACGTGGGCAGTATGGTTGCAAAGCTGAACCTTAAAGGAATGTCCAGAAAGGCACCACCAGGAGTGGAGCCTACGGCGTAATTTGACTCAACACAGGCAACCTCAACCATGCCAGCTACAGAACAGATGCACAAGTTGCAAGCTTAATTCCGTTAACGAACGAAACTCTGTCATGCCCCGCGGTCCGAGTCCGTCTTACTAGAGGGACACATGAGGCTCTGGCACATGAGATTGGCCAATAACTGGTGTGTCATGCCCTTACATGTCCGTGGCTGCATGTGCGCTACACTGAAAAGGCCAGCGTTTGTCGCTTACAGGTGCAGATAACCCGCTGAACAACGTTAGTGATGGGGATCACTGATTACAATTATTACTCGCGAACGATGATTTCCCAGTAAGTGCAGGTCAACCGCAGTTCCGGAATTAGGCTTAACCGACATTCCTGAAAAAATGAAAAACTTACGTGTGCAAATCACAGGTGCTGTAGCTTGCTTAACAGCTCGCCAGCCGTTCTCACGCCCAGTATGGATTACACATGATTGCACAAAGGTGAGAAAGGGTACCGTATCCCCGGATAACATGTATGGATAGTGTACACATTCAAAAGATATGTCTATACATCAGGAGGCAGGCTCAGACGGTGTTAGGCCCAGTATGGCTTGCACGTGATTGCACAAAGGTGAGAAAGGGTACCGTGTCCCCGGATAACATGTATGGATAGCGTACACTTTCAAAAGATATGTCTATAAATCAGGAGGCAGGCTCAGACGGTGTTAGGCCCAGTATGGCTTGCAAGTGATTGCACAAAGGTGAGAAAGGGTACCGTATCCCCGGATAACATGTATGGATAGCGTACACATTCAAAAGATATGTCTATACATCAGGAGGCAGGCTCAGACGGTGTTAGGCCCAGTATGGCTTGCAAGTGATTGCACAAAGGTGAGAAAGGGTACCGTATCCCCGGATAACATGTATGGATAGCGAACACATTCAAAAGATATGTCTATACATCAGGAGGCAGGCTCAGACGGTGTTAGGCCAAGTATGGCTTGCACGTGATTGCACAAAGGTGAGAAAGGGTACCATATCCCCGGATAACATGTATGGATAGCGTACACATTCAAAAGATATGTCTATACATCAGGAGGCAGGCTCAGACGGTGTCAGGCACAGTATGGATTTGACGGCCCAGACTACACAGCGGAGGAGCAGGGAGAGGTAAAGATTGCAAATGCTGGGGCCCTGCCCAAGCAAGGGGGGCCCACTCGTGGGCGTCGGTACTGGCACTGGGCCCCTCATAGTACGGCGGTGTGTCTGACGGCGGGTGTGCACCACCACCATCAGAGACACTTGATTGCACTATGAGGGACCCTGTGCCAGTGCCCGCGCCCAAGAGTCAGCCTACCCACCTGTCCAGGGCAACGGCACTCGCACGGTGTCGTGCGCTAGGTGGTGACCCCGGCCATGGGGGGGGGAGGCTGCACAGTTAGGGAGTTTTAGAAAGTGGCATATGTTGATGTTGGACATTCAGCTGATGCAAAAGGCGAAATAGGTCAAGTCCCAGGAAGAGGTGGACCAAAGAAAGCCATTTTTCTGTCACCCTATGTGTCATCAGGGGAAGGTGGGACAAAATCCTTGGAAACCCATGCATGGTTAATTTTAATGAAGGTTAGATCATCCACATTTTGGGTTGACAGACGGGTCCTTTTTTCTGTCAGGATTGATCCAGCTGCACTGAAGACTCTTTCCGATAGCACACTTGCAGCTGGGCAAGCGAGCTCCTGTAAGGCATATTGTGCCAATTCAGGCCAGGTGTCCAGTTTAGTGGCCCAATAGTCAAAGGGGAATGACCTGTGTGGGAGAACATTGATATGGGAGGAAAAGTAGTTTTTAACCATAGTTGACAACTGCTGTCTCCTGTCACTTTCCATCGATGCTGTATTACCAGTTTTGTGAGCGGTACTTGAAAAATCAGTCCACAACATTGTCATGAAACCCCTGTCTCCAACGCCACTTCTGCTGTGTGCACCATGAGCACCTCTGCCAAGCTGCCCCCGGCCCGTACGGCTCGTGTGAGAACCATCACCGCTGCTGTGTGCTGGGAATGCCTCAAGCAACCGATTTACCAGAGTTGCTTGTTTATTAGCCAATATTAGGTCAAGGTTTTCCTGTGGCATGATGTTTTGTAATTTGCCTTTATAGCGTGGATCCAGGATGCTGGCCAACCAGTAGTCATCATCGTTCATCATTTTGGCAATTCGGGGGTCCCTTTTTAGGATCCGCAAGGCATAATCTGACATGTGGGCCAATGTTCCCGGTGTCAATGATGCACTGCGAGTGCTGGTTGGAGGAGCACTTTCTGGCAAATCCACATCCCTCCAGTCATGCACAAACCCTGTACCAGACCTTGCCACGCCAACATTTTCACTTGCCCCACGAGATGCATCCTCCTCCCCTAAGTAATCATCCCCATCATCATCCTCCTCCTCCTCTTCTTCCTCCAACTCGTCCAGGAGAGGTCCCGGAGCAGACAATGGCTGAATGTCATCAAGGATTCCCTCCACCTCTTCCTCCTCATCAACATTGGCTGCAGACGCCTGCTCCTTAAGGTGCGTCAAAGTTTGCATGAGCAGACACATAAGTGGGATGCTCATGCTTAGGATGGCGTCGTCTGCGCTTACCAGCCGTGTGCATTCCTCAAAACACTGATGGACTTTACAGAGGTCTTTCAGCTTCGGCCACTGCACACCGGTCAACTCCATGTCTGCTCTCAAAGTGCCTGGCCGTGTATCCTCCCACAAATGCATTATGGCCTGCCTCTGCTCGCACAGCCGCTCCACCATGTGCAGGGTGGAGTTCCACCTTTTTGCAATGTCGATAATGAGGCGGTGGTTGGGAAGGTGGAGCAATCGCTGCAGCTTCTGCATACGAACGGAGTGTACAGGCGACCGGCGGATGTGCGCGCACAGTCTTCGCACCTTCTGGAGCAGGGCTGTTAACTCCGGATAATTTTTGAGGAAGCACTGCACCACCAGGTTCAAGGTGTGAGCCAAGCAAGGTATGTGGCTGAGTTTTGAAAGGGCTATGGCTGCCACAAAATTACGGCCGTTATCACTAACTACCTTGCCTGCCTCAAGATGTACACTGCCCAGCCATGACTCAGTTTGTCGCTGAAAGTACTCGGCCAGCACCTCGGCGGTGTGTCTGTCGCCCAAACACATCATCTGCAACACAGCCTGCTGACGCTTTCCACTAGCTGCTCGATAGGGGGAAACCTCGTGTGCAACAGTGGCAGCTGCAGATGGAGTGCTCATACGACTGCGCTCTGTGGACGAGCTTTCGCTTCTGGAGGAGGAGGAGGAGGAGGAGGGTGGAACGCCTACAGCCAACTGTTTCCTATACCATGGGCTAGGCAGCACTGTCCCACCACCGCTGTCCCCTGTGGACCCTGCATCCACCACATTAACCCAGTGCGCAGTGATGGACACGTAACGGCCCTGGCCATGCCGACTGGACCATGCATCAGTTGTGAGGTGCACCTTTCCACTCACTGACTGCTTGAGTGCATGGACAATGCGGTCTTTCACATGATGGTGGAGGGCTGGGATGGCTTTGCAAGAGAAGAAGTGGCGACTGGGTAGGTCATAACGTGGTACTGCATAGGCCATGAGTTCGCGGAAAGCTGCGCTTTCCACCAACCGATAGGGCATCATCTCAGACGAGATTAGTTTGGCAATGTGGGCGTTCAAACCCAGTGTACGCGGATGAGAGACTGAGTACTTTCTTGACCTACTCATAGTGTCTGGGAGGGTGAGCTGGACTTGAGAGCTGCATATGGTGGAAGTAGCGGTGGACAGGGCGGACTGAGAGAGGGTTGATGATGGTGATGGAGTTGGTGTTCTTTCTGATGGCCTAGATTCAGTATTTCGTTGATATAACAGTGGGATTCCCTGACTGCTGTGGCCTTGCAACTACACATCAACATTTGCTGCTGTGCTAACCGGTGGGCTTACAGTGGGGGAAACAATGTAGCGTTGCTGACTACCTTCTTTGTGATCAGTTGCACATGTGGCACTTGAGGTTTGGTGTTGTGTCCACGCTTGCAAGTGCATGCTGGTTAAATGTCTAAGCATGCAACTGGTATTCAAATTTTTCAGATTTTTCCCTCGGCTAAAGGTCTTTGCGCACTTCTTACAGATAACCTTGGCCTGATCATTAGGATTTTGTTCAAAAAAGTGCCACACTGCACTCTTCCTACTTTGGCAGACATTTTGCGGCCTAGCACGCTGTGATCTTTTGACCCTCTAGACAAGCTGTCCAGCAACTCTTTTGATTTTTGGAACCTGTCTTTGGAGTGCTCCGGGCCTGCCAGATAACAGCTGTTGCGATGTCGATGTCTGCTGTGGATGCTCCTCATCTGAGCTATTGGAAGCAGCACCCTCTTCCCCCAATGGATGCCAATCTGGGTCAACAACTGGGTCATCCATCACCTCCTCTTCAATGTCATGTGCACCTTCCTCTGTGTCACCGTGTATGGTGGTATAGTGTGCGGGAAGGGGCACCTGAGTCTCATCAGGGTCAGAATCTGGCTCTGTACACTGCGAGGACAATGTAGTGCTCTGAGTGAATGTACCAGTAGAATCATCTATCAGCGGCTGTGCATCAGTGCACTCCATGTCAGATTCATCTTGGCCTGGGTAATTCACCATTTCACTTGATAATCCAGGCATGGTATGTGAAAACAGCTCCATGGAGTAATCAGTAGTATGGCCTGCGTCATCCTTCAATCTTGGTTGGGGTGAAGGACACAAGGAAAGGTGTGGTTCATGAACATGAGCCTCCAATGACGACTCAGTGCTTTTACTTTTTACAACTTCAGAAGAGGAGGCGATAGAGCTGGAGGCTGAGTCAGCAATGTAAGACAAAACTTTTTCCTGATGCTCTGGCGTTAAAAGCGGTTTGCCAACTCCTAGAAAACTAAGCCTTCGAAGCCTTATGGAGCCAGACGATGATGCAGGCTCAACACTTCCTGCATTCGGTCCTATTTTGCTTTTGCCACTACCATCAGATCCACCACCAACACCATCATTACCAGCTGCCAACCCCCGCACAATTCCACGGCCTCTTCCACCAGCCTTCCTCATTTTTGGTAGAAATGTAGACAAAATCCAACAAACTATATAGTAATGTAAAACAAGGTACAAGGTGTCTATAGGACAGGGGAGATTTAGATTTTCTGCAGACACTTGTGGACACTGGACACTTGTATTGTGTGAGGCCCACTGAATATCACAGCGCTATGTCACAGGCTCGATGGCACAGGTGTGAAAAAAGTGAATTGTAGAATTGGGCAGAATAGGAATCTCCCTAGAGTGTAGGTCTGTAAGAACGGAACAAGTCCTCCACTTATCCTTCCACAGTGACACACAGATAGCTTCACTGTGGCTGTGATAACAGCCGTTACACGGTACTGTGTGAGGAGCGTACACCGCTGTATGGTGTGAATAAATGCACGCTCAGTACCTTAGCAGGACAAAAAAAAAAATTGGGATTGCTCTTAAAAAAGCAGTTTGCAGAGCAGTGGGGAAACAGCAATGCAGCTGTCAGGAAGCCTTAGAAGGCAGCCTAACAACCAACACCGCTGATCCACCACAATATAGCCTCCCCTTGCACTGCACACACAGTGACTGGTGTGTTGCACAGGCAAAATCGCTAGCAGAAGCAGTTTTTTTTTCTTCTTCCCTGCCTAACGCTCTCCCTACAGAATCAGCAACCTCTCCCTATGCTAAGATCGGCAGAAGTAAGATAGCGGTCGGCGTGTACGCCCTTTTATAACCCCTGTGACGCCCACCAAAGCAAGCCAATCACTTGCATGCCCTTCTGAAAGATGGTGGTGACCCCTGCCTATGTCATCACGTTGCCCACAGTGTCCGTGGATCCTGATTGGCTGAAAAAGAGAGCTAAACAAACTTTTGAAACGCGACTTTGGCGCGTAAGTTGCCGACCTCGTGGCCGACCTCATCCTAGGGTCGGGTTTCGTTTCATGAAACCCGACTTTGCCAAAAGTCGGCGACTTTTGAAATTGTTCGACCCGTTTCGCTCAACTCTATTAATAAGTAATAACTAGATTTGAGTGACTTTTGTTTTTTTAGGGTCGCGTTTCGTTTCGTGAAACCTGACTTTTCCAAAAGTCGGGTCGAGCAAGATCGTCCGATTATAGGGAAAAGTCGGGGTCGTCCCGAAACACGAAACCCAATGTAAGTCAATGGGGAATAAAAGTCGGCAGTGAGAGGAGGACAGGAAACACACCAACAGTGCCCATTTGAATGCCAAAAGCATCAATTCTTCTTACGTAAGCTGGTCAACCTTAATTAACTTCATAATACAAGTAACGCACTGAAAAATGGGGGTTATTTGGCTACAGTTGTGGGGGGAGGGCTGGCTCCAGGTTTTCATGTGCCCTGGGCGAAAGAGCGCCCCTTTAACACATACCACAACTCATCATGCTAATCTCCTGGACTCAGAGGTGTGCAGACGTGCCTGTCTGCTCTCTGCCAGACTGTGGAGACAATAGGGCGCCTTGCTAGTGGCAGCCCATTGCAGCAGCTATTATTTTATTTTATTTTGTTTGTTACAGTCTTTTATACCTTTCCTGATGTCTTTTTGGACCTCTAATTTCAACCTTGGATCTATGCAACGTTTTCATCTCGTGGATTGCGACGTTCCTGCACGCTGGTCTGCTGTGGGATGGAAAATGCAGCACACCCCCACACTTTCTACTGCCGCCGGGCACACTGCATATGGTTTTTACCCGGATCCTCCACTACCACCCACAAGTCCCCTGCTGGCATGGCCACTTTGGGGTACGCAATATGGTCCATCTCAGCTAATACTACCGACGGATGTATGCTGCTGCCCACAGCCTGTGTCAGTGATACAGCCATATGTGCTCAGCGGAGAGCATCGTATACAGTATGCCACGGAGAGGTCTCCCGGGATGGATGGAATCACTGATCGGATGGTTGTCCCTAGGTCTGTCGCTAATCGAGTAGTGTATTCAAGGAGTCGTCTTCTGGAAATGCGCAGGACAAAGTCTTCTCCAGCAGTTGCAATACCACATGTTCCACGGGAAATTAGGAGACCTTTCAGAGGTTGCAGAGCAGGCAAGAAGACCAAGTCCTGGAGGAGAAGGTTTAAACCTGCAGTCCCATCCATCATCATGGGTAATGTACGATCGCTTGGTAACAAGTCGGATGAACTGCTGGCTCTGAGTAAGACCCAGAAGGAGTTCAGGGAATGCAGTCTCATGTGCTTTACAGAAACCTGGTTGCATGAGGACGTCCCGGATTCAAGTATATCGGTACCGGGGTTTCAAATGGTTCGGGCTGACAGGGACAGAGTGAAGTGCGGTAAGAAGAAGGGTGGAGGAGTGATACTGTACATTAACAACAGATGGTGTAATCAGGGGCATGTAACAGTAAAGGAGAGACATTGTTGCCCAAACATTGAACTATTAGCAGTGGGCCTCAGGCCTTACTATCTGCCTAGAGAATTCTCTCTTGTTATTGCAGTGGTGTCGTATATACCACCATCTGCAAATCCAGAGGTAGCTGGGGATGTACTGTCTGGGGTGATTGCCCGGCTTCAGACGAAACACCCTAACTCTCTAACTGTCATTTCTGGGGATTTTAATAGAGCCAAGATCTCATTACCAAAATTCTATCAATATGTCAAATGTTCTACAAGGGACAATTATATATTGGATCTCCTCTATGCCAGTGTTAAGGATGCTTACTCATCATCTGCATTGCCCCCCCTGGGGAAATCTGACCACAATCTCATACTATTGTCTCCAGCTTATCAACCAGTTGTCTGCAAACAACCAGCGACAATTAAACGGATAAGGAAATGGTCTCCGGCAGCTGAAAAGACTTTACAAGACTGCTTTGAATGCACAGACTGGGAGGTGTTATGTGCCAGGGAACCTAATGATGATGTTAATGAGGTTACCAGGAGAGTTACTGATTACATCAACTTTTGTACTGACAATATTGTACCTATTCATGAGGTTCGGTGTTTTGCAAACAATAAGCCTTGGATTACAAAAGAATTGAAACATCTACTAAACAGGAAAAAAAAAGCTTTTGAAAGGAAGGACAAGGAGGAAATGAAAATTGTTCAGAGAGACTTAAAGGGGAAAATTAGGATTGCCCGTGAAGCATTCAGAATTAAATTGGAAAATAAATTGTCACATAACAACTCCAGAGAAGTGTGGGCTGGAATGAAGCTTTTGACTGGGTTTAAGGCAAGGTCAGATCAGGGGGGTGGGGGGCTGATCTTGGCTAATGAAATGAATGTTTTTTTCAACAGATTCAACAATAAATGTGCCATGTCAACAGAGGAGAGGGCCGGGGAGAGACGAGCAATATCAACTGGGGGGAGGAAGTCGGAGTCTTTCTTGATCTCCGAAAATGATGTGAGGGAACAGTTTAGTAAGCTGGTCATGGGTAAAGCAGCAGGGCCTGATGGTATCTGTCCACGTGTCCTCAGAGTGTGTGCGAATCAGTTGTGCACTGTCTTCCAGCACCTGTTTAACTGGAGCTTACAATCACAGAGAGTACCAGTTCTATGGAAGACTTCTTGCCTGGTGCCGGTTCCCAAGACTACCTTCCCGAGCTCCCATAATGACTATAGACCGGTGGCCTTAACATCGCATGTGATGAAGTCCTTGGAGAGAATTGTACTTGCCTACTTGTGTCCGAGGGTGTCTGCTTTTACGGACCCCCTTCAGTTTGCGTATCGGCAGAGTCTGGGGGTGGACGATGCTGTAGCGTATCTACTACAAACAGTACATTCCTTTTTGGACAATGATAGAACCACTGTGCGTGCCATGTTCTTCGATTTCTCCAGTGCATTCAACACCTTACAGCCACTATTATTACGTAAAAAGCTGGTTGAAATGGCGGTTGATGAGGGACTAGTGAATTGGATCATTGATTATCTGTCGGACAGGCCACAGTTTGTGAGGTTGGGGGCGGCCGTATCGGATAGTGTGCGGAGTAGTGTTGGAGCCCCTCAGGGAACGGTGCTGTCGCCATTCCTTTTTACGTTATACACAGCTGATTTTCAGTATAAATCAGACCTTTGTCACCTTCAGAAGTACTCTGATGACTCAGTGATAGTCGGAGGTATTGAGAGAGACCGGGGGGAGGAGGAATACAGAAGGGTGGTTTTGGACTTTGTTGACTGGTGCCAGGCTAACCATTTAGAACTCAACGTAAAGAAAACCAGGGAGCTGGTGTTGAGTTATGGAAGGTGCATGAAGGATTGCTTACCTATCACTATTGATGGTCAGGATGTGGAGATGGTGGAGAATTTCAAATATTTGGGGGTTCACCTGGACAGCAAGCTTGATTGGAGGTGCCATATGGAGAAGGTTTGCAAGAAAGGGATGAGTAGACTTTACTTCCTAAGGAAGTTAAGGTCGTTTAATGTGTGTAGCAAAATGCTTGAAATGTTCTACCAATCCATTGTGGCGAGTGCAATCTTTGATGCAATTATATGCTGGGGTAGTAGTGTGCGCACAGCTGACGCGAATAAGCTGAATAAACTTATCAAGAAGGCTAGTGCGGCGGTGGGTCTACAACTCAGGACTTTCGAGGAGGTATTAGAGGATAGAATTACTAAGAAATGCAAGGCTATAATGAGCAACAATACACACCCGCTCTATGAACTGTTTGCGAAGCAAAAGAGCACATTCAGCAAGCGTCTACTCCAACTAATGTGTAAAAAGGAAAGATATAGAAAATCGTTTGTTCCGACAGCTGTGGGGATGTTTAACAAATGTATAAGTGTAAAGCATCCCAAGACTAAATGAAGTTCAAAGTGTATGGGGGGGGATTGGTGAGTTACAAGTACCAGTCTATCCGCATCTGCTGTCCATATAGACTTATTTTGTAAAGTGTGTATTGTTCTTGTAATGTTCTTGATCTTTGTTCTGCTGCTGTAATACTGTAATTTCCTCCGGGATCAATAAAGTTTATCTAATCTAATCTAATCTAATCTAATCTAATCTAATCATGCTCCGATATGGCAGAGAAATAGCGGTATAGTACAATGAAAAATACTTCACTTTTTACAGCTCATGACGAGGCCCATCTAATTCTCCATACAGAATCATTGGTCCCATATAATGTTTGAAACAGTATATGATGAGCTCCACATAATGCTACAGTATATGTTGGTCCCCATGGATGAAGCTCCACTGTCTTATGGGACCAAATAATGCTCCAAACATAATGGGCCCCATTTCTAATGCTCTAGTGTATAATGGGCCCTGTAAATGCTGCTCCAGTGTCTGATGTTCACCTTTGGAATGTTCCAGTGTATGGTGGGCCCCATCTATCATTCTCCAGAGTATAGTGCTCCCCAAAATTGCTGTCCCAACATTGAAAACAATGAAATAAGTCTACTCGCTAGGGAATCCCTGTACTAGTCTGGACTCCTCGTCGTTCCCATCTTCCATCTCACTGCACAGTATTTCAACCTTGCAAGTGCTGTGATCCTGAGCAAGCAGGGGGGGGCCCACTCGTTGGCGACGGCACTGGCACAGGGCCCCTGATAGTACGGTGGTATGTCTGATGGCGGGTGGGCCGAACCTGCACTTTCATCTGCAGCTTCCTCTTTGTCACCGTGTAAGATGGAACTGTATATGGGAAGGGTAACCTGAGTTTCATCAGGGTCAGATTCAGGCCGTGTAGCGTGCGAGGGGAATGTAGTGGTCTGGGTCAATGTATCAGCAGATTCATCGAGCAGTGGCTGGGCATCAGTGCACTTGTGTCGCCCCCAGGAGTACGGTCGCCTCAGTGGCATTACCTTCCTCCTAGGGAGTGTGATGTCATGCTTGGGAGCAACGAAGGATCTCTCTAGCAGGTTAACTGATTGGGCGGCGTTATTCCCATGAGTCATGACCCTCCAAACAGCATTCATGAAGGCAAAGTGTTTGTTTTACGTGGGCAGTATGGTTGCAAAGCTGAACCTTAAAGGAATGTCCAGAAGGGCACCACCAGGAGTGGAGCCTACGGTTTAATTCGACTCCACCTGGGAAACCTCAACCATGCAAGCTACAGAACAGATGCACACATTGCAAGCTTAATTCCGTTAACGAACGAGACTCTGTCATGCCCCACGGTCCGAGTCCGGCTTACTAGAGGGACACGTGAGGCTCTGGCACATGAGATTGGCCAATAACTGGTGTGTCATGCCCTTACATGTCCGTGGCTGCATGTGCGCTACACTGAAAAGGCCAGCGTTTGTCGCTTACAGGTGCAGATAACCCGCTGAACAACGTTAGTGATGGGGATCTGTGATTACAATTATTACCCGCGAACAATGATTTCCCAGTAAGTGCAGGTCAACTGCAGTTCCGGAATTAGGCCTAACCGTCATTCCTGATAAAATGAAATACTTACGTGTGCAAACCACAGGTGCTGTAGCTTGCTTAACAGCTCGCCAGCCGTTCCAGGCCCAGTATGGATTACACTTGATTGCACAAAGGTGAGAAAGGGTACCGTATCCCCGGATAACATGTATGGATACCATAGTGTACACATTCAAAAGATATGTCTATACATCAGGAGGCAGGCTCAGACGGTGTTAGGCCCAGTATGGATTGCACGTGATTGCACAAAGGTGAGAAAGGGTTCCGTATCCCCAGATAACATGTATGGATAGCGTACACATTCAAAATATTTGTCTATACATCAGGAGGCAGGCTCAGACGGTGTTAGGCCCAGTATGGATTGCACGTGATTGCACAAAGGTGAGAAAGGGTACCGTATCCCCAGATAACATGTATGGATAGCGTACACATTCAAAATATTTGTCTATACATCAGGAGGCAGGCTCAGACGGTGTTAGGCCCAGTATGGATTGCACGTGATTGCACAAAGGTGAGAAAGGGTACCGTATCCCCAGATAACATGTATGGATAGCGTACACATTCAAAATATATGTCTATACATCAGGAGGCAGGCTCAGACGGTGTTAGGCCCAGTATGGATTGCACGTGATTGCACAAAGGTGAGAAAGGGTACCGTATCGCCAGATAAAATGTATGGATAGCGTACACATTCAAAATATATGTCTATACATCAGGAGGCAGGCTCAGACGGTGTCAGGCCCAGTATGGATTGCACGTGATTGCACAAAGGTGAGAAAGGGTACCGTATCCCCGGATAACATGTATGGATAGCGTACACATTCAAAATATATGTCTATACATCAGGAGGCAGGCTCAGACGGTGTTAGGCCCAGTATGGATTGCACGTGATTGCACAAAGGTGAGAAAGAGTACCGTATCACCAGATAACATGTATGGATAGCGTACACATTCAAAATATATGTCTATACATCAGGAGGCAGGCTCAGACGGTGTCAGGCCCAGTATGGATTGCACGTGATTGCACAAAGGTTAGAAAGGGTACCGTATCCCCAGATAACATGTATGGATAGCGTACACATTCAAAATATATGTCTATACATCAGGAGGCAGGCTCAGACGGTGTCAGGCCCAGTATGGATTGCACGTGATTGCACAAAGGTGAGAAATGGTTCCGTATCCCCAGATAACATGTATGGATAGCGTACACATTCAAAATATATGTCTATACATCAGGAGGCAGGCTCAGACGGTGTCAGGCCCAGTTTGGATTGCACGTGATTGCACAAAGGTGAGAAAGGGTTCCGTATCCCCAGATAACATGTATGGATAGCGTACACATTCAAAATATTTGTCTATACATCAGGAGGCAGGCTCAGACGGTGTTAGGCCCAGTATGGATTTGACGGCCCAGACTACACAGCGGAGGAGCAGGGAGAGGTAAAGATTGCAAATGCTGGGGCCCTGCCCAAGCAAGGGGGCCCACTCGTGGGCATCGGTACTGGCACTGGGCCCCTCATAGTACGGCAGTGTATCTGACGGCGGGTGTGCACCACCACCGTCAGAGACACTTGATTGCACTATGAGGGACCCTGTGCCAGTGCCCGCACCCAAGAGTCGGCCTACCCACCTGTCCAGGGCAATGGCACTCGCACGGTGTCGTGCGCTAGGTGGTGACCCCGGCCATGGGGGGGGAGGCAGCACAGTTAGGGAGTTTTAGAAAGTGGCATATGTTGATGTTGGACATTCAGCTGATGCAAAAGGTGAAATAGGTCAAGTCCCAGGAAGAGGTGGACCAAAGAAAGCCATTTTTCTGTCACCCTATGTGTCATCAGGGGAAGGTGGGACAAAATCCTTGGAAACCCATGCGTGGTTCATTTTAATGAAGGTTAGATCATCCACATTTTGGGTTGAAAGACGGGTCCTTTTTTCTGTCAGGATTGATCCAGCTGCACTGAAAACTCTTTCCGATAGCACACTTGCAGCTGGGCAAGCGAGCTCCTGTAAGGCATATTGTGCCAATTCAGGCCAGGTGTCCAGTTTAGCGGCCCAATAGTCAAAGGGGAATGACCTGTGTGGGAGAACATCGATATGGGAGGAAAAGTAGTTTGTAACCATAGTTGACAACTGCTGTCTCCTGTCACTTTCCATCGATGCTGTATTACCAGTTGTGTGAGCGGTACTTGAAAAATCAGTCCACAACATTGTCATGAAACCCCTGTCTCCAACGCCACTTCTGCTGTGTGCACCATGAACACCTCTGCGAAGCTGCCCCCGGCCCGTACGGCTCGTGTGAGAACCATCACCGCTGCTGTGTGCTGGGAATGCCTCAAGCAACCGATTTACCAGAGTTGCTTGTTTATTAGCCAATATTAGGTCAAGGTTCTCCTGTGGCATGATGTTTTGTAATTTGCCTTTATAGCGTGGATCCAGGATGCTGGCCAACCAGTAGTCGTCATCGTTCATCATTTTGGCAATGCGGGGGTCCCTTTTTAGGATCTGCAAGGCATAATCTGACATGTGGGCCAATGTTCCCGGTGTCAATGATGCACTGCGAGTGCTGGTTGGAGGAGCACTTTCTGGCAAATCCACATCCCTCCAGTCACGCACAAACCCTGTACCAGACCTTGCCACGCCAACATTTTCACTTGCCCCACGAGATGCATCCTCCTCCCCTAAGTAATCATCCCCATCATCCTCCTCCTCCTCTTCTTCCTCCAACTCGTCCAGGAGAGGTCCCTGAGCAGACAATGGCTGAATGTCATCAAGGATTCCCTCCTCCTCTTCCTCCTCATCAACATTGGCTGCAGAAGCCTGCTCCTTAAGGTGCGTCAAAGTTTGCATGAGCAGACGCATAAGTGGGATGCTCATGCTTAGGATGGCGTCGTCTGCACTTACCAGCCGCGTGCATTCCTCAAAACACTGAAGGACTTTACAGAGGTCTTTCAGCTTCGACCACTGCACACCGGTCAACTCCATGTCTGCTCTCAAAGTGCCTGGCCGTGTATCCTCCCACAAATGCATTATGGCCTGCCTCTGCTCGCACAGCCGCTCCACCATGTGCAGGGTGGAGTTCCACCTTGCTGCAATGTCGATAATGAGGCGGTGATTGGGAAGGTGGAGCAATCGCTGCAGCTTCTGCATACGAACGGAGTGTACAGGCGACCGGCGGATGTGCGCGCACAGTCTTCGCACCTTCTGGAGCAGGGCTGTTAACTCCGGATAATTTTTGAGGAAGCACTGCACCACCAGGTTCAAGGTGTGAGCCAAGCAAGGTATGTGGCTGAGTTTTGAAAGGGCTATGGCTGCCACAAAATTACGGCCATTATCACTAACTACCTTGCCTGCCTCAAGATGTACACTGCCCAGCCATGACTCAGTTTGTCGCTTCAAGTACTCGGCCAGCACCTCGGCGGTGTGTCTGTCGCCCAAACACATCATCTGCAACACAGGCTGCTGACGCTTTCCACTAGCTGCTCGATAGGGGAACACCTCGTGTGCAACAGTGGCAGCTGCAGATGGAGTGCTCATACGACTGCGCTCTGTGGACGAGCTTTTGCTTCTGGAGGAGGAGGAGGAGGAGGAGGGTCGAACGCCTACAGCCAACTGTTTCCTATACCGTGGGCTAGGCAGCACTGTCCCACCACCGCTGTCCCCTGTGGACCCTGCATCCACCACATTCACCCAGTGCACAGTGATGGACACGTAACGGCCCTGGCCATGCCGACTGGACTATGCATCAGTTGTGAGGTGCACCTTTCCGCTCACTGACTGCTTGAGTGCATGGACAATGCGGTCTTTCACATGATGGTGGAGGGCTGGGATGGCTTTGCGAGAGAAGAAGTTGCGACTGGGTAGGTCATAGCGTGGTACTGCATAGGCCATGAGTTCGCGGAAAGCTGCGCTTTCCACCAACCGAAAGGGCATCATCTCAAACGAGATTAGTTTGGCAATGTGGGCGTTCAAACCCAGTGTACGCGGATGAGAGACTGAGTACTTTCTTGACCTACTCATAGTGTCTGGGAGGGTGAGCTGGACTTGAGAGCTGCATATGGTGGAAGTAGCGTTGGACAGGGCGGACTGAGAGAGGGTTGATGATGGTGATGAGTTGGTGTTCTTTCGGACGGCCTAGAATCAGTCTTTCGTTGATATAACATTGTGATTCCCTGACTGCTGTGGCCTTGCAACGACACCTCAACATTTGCTGCTGTGCTAACCGGTGGGCTTACAGTGGGGGAAACAATGTAGCGTTGCTGACTACCTTCTTTGTGATCAGTTGCACATGTGGCACTTGAGGTTTGGTGTTGTGTCCACGCTTGCAAGTGCATGGTGGTTAAATGTCTAAGCATGCAACTGGTATTCAAATTTTTCAGATTTTTCCCTCGGCTAAAGGTCTTTGCGCACTTCTTACAGATAACCTTGGCCTGATCATTAGGATTTTGTTCAAAAAAGTGCCACACTGCACTCTTTCTACTATGGAAGACATTTTGCGTCCTTGCACGCTGTGCTATTTTGACAGTCTGGCCAAGCAGTCCAGCAACTTTTCGGCTTTTTGTAACCCGTTTTTTGGACTGTTCCGTGCTTGCCAGATAACAGCTGTTGCGATGTCGATGCCTGCGGCAGATGCTCCTCCTCCTCTTCTGAGCTATTGGCAGCGGCACCCTCTTCCCCCAATGGATGCCAATCTGGGTCAACACCTGGGTCATCCATCACCTCCTCTTCAATGTCATGTGCACCTTCCTCTGTGTCACCGTGTATGGTGGTATAGTGTGTGGGAAGGGGCACCTGAGTCTCATCAGGGTCAGAATCTGGCTCTGTACACTGCGAGGACAATGTAGTGCTCTGAGTGAATGTACCAGTAGAATCATCTATCAGCGGCTGTGCATCAGTGCACTCCATGTCAGATTCATCTTGGCCTGGGTAATTCACCATTTCACTTGATAATCCAGGCATGGTATGTGAAAACAGCTCCATGGAGTAATCAGTAGTATGGCCTGCGTCATCCTTCAATCTTGGTTGGGGTGAAGGACACAAGAAAAGGTGTGGTTCATGAACATGAGCCTCCAATGACGACTCAGTGCTTTTACTTTTTACAACTGAAGAAGAGGAGGCGATAGAGCTGGAGGCTGAGTCAGCAATGTAAGACAAAACTTTTTCCTGATGCTCTGGCTTTAAAAGCGGTTTGCCAACTCCTAGAAAACTAAGCCTTCAAAGCCTTATGGAGCCAGACGATGACGCAGGCTCAACACCTCCTGCATTCGGTCCTATTTTGCTCTTGCCACTACCATCAGATCGACCACCAACACCATCATTACCAGCTGCCAACCCCCGCCCAATTCCACGGCCTCTTCCACCAGCCTTCCTCATTTTTGGTAAAAATGTAGACAAAATCCAACAAACTATATAGTAATGTAAAACAAGGTACAAGGTGTCTATAGGACAGGGGAGATTTTGAATTTCTGCTCACACTAGTGGACACTGGACACTTTTGGATTATGTGAGGCCCAATGAATATCTGAGCGCTATGTGACAGGCTCGATGGCACAGCTGTGACCAAAGTGACTAGAGGATAAGTGAGATTTTGAATTTCAGCAGACACTTGTGGACACTGGACACTTTTGGACTGTGTGAGGCCCAATGAATATCTGAGCGCTATGTGACAGGCTCGATGGCACAGCTGTGACCAAAGTGACTAGAGGATAAGTGAGATTTTGAATTTCAGCAGACACTTGTGGACACTGCGCACTTTTGGATTGTGTGAGGCCCAATGAATATCTGAGCGCTATGTGACAGGCTCGATGGCACAGCTGTGACCAAAGTGACTAGAGGATAAGTGAGACTTTGAATTTCAGCAGACACTTGTGGACACTGGACACTTTTGGATTGTGTGAGGCCCAATGAATATCTGAGCGCTATGTGACAGGCTCGATGGCACAGCTGTGACCAAAGTGACTAGAGGATAAGTGTGATTTTGAATTTCAGCAGACACTTGTGGACACTGGACACTTTTGGATTGTGTGAGGCCCAATGAATATCTGAGCGCTATGTGACAGGCTCGATGGCACAGCTGTGACTAAAGCGACTAGAGGATAAGTGAGATTTTGAATTTCAGCAGACACTTGTGGACACTGGACACTTTTGGATTGTGTGAGGCCCAATGAATATCTGAGCGCTATGTGACAGGCTCGATGGCACAGCTGTGACCAAAGTGACTAGAGGATAAGTGAGATTTTGAATTTCAGCAGACACTTGTGGACACTGGACACTTTTGGATTGTGTGAGGCCCAATGAATATCTGAGCGCTATGTGACAGGCTCGATGGCACAGCTGTGACCAAAGTGACTAGAGGATAAGTGAGATTTTGAATTTCAGCAGACACTTGTGGACACTGGACACTTTTGGATTGTGTGAGGCCCAATGAATATCTGAGCGCTATGTGACAGGCTCGATGGCACAGCTGTGACCAAAGTGACTAGAGGAAAAGTGAGATTTTGAATTTCAGCAGACACTTGTGGACACTGGACAATTTTGGATTGTGTGAGGCCCACTGATATCTGAGCGCTATGTCACAGGCTCGATGGCACAGCTGTGACAAAAGTGACGAGAGGATAAGGGAGATTTTGAATTTCTGCAGACACTTGTGGACACTGGACACTTTTGGATTGTGTGAGGCCCACTGATATCTGAGCGCTATGTCACAGGCTCGATGGCACAGCTGTGACAAAAGTGACTAGAGGATAAGGGAGATTGTGAATTTCTGCAGAGACTTGTGGACACTGGATACTTTTGGATTGTGTGAGGCCCACTGATATCTGAGCGCTATTATTATTATTATTATTATTTATTGTTATAGCGCCATTTATTCCATGGCGCTTTACATGTGAGGGGGGTATACATAAAAACAAGTACAATAATCTTAAACAATACAAGTCATAACTGGTACAGGAGGAGAGAGGACCCTGCCCGCGAGGGCTCACAATCTTCAAGGGATGGGTGATAATACAGTAGGCGAGGGTAGAGCTGGTTGTGCAGCGGTTTGGTCGATCGGTGGTTACTGCAGGTTATAGGCTTGTCGGAAGAGGTGGGTCTTCAGGCTCTTTTTGAAGGTTTCGATGGTAGGTGAGAGTCTGATATGTTGTGGTAGAGAGTTCCAGAGTAGGGGTGATGCGCGAGAGAAATCTTGTATGCGATTGTGGGAAGAGGAGATAAGAGGGGAGTAGAGAAGGAGATCTTGTGAGGATCGGAGGTTGCGTGCAGGAAAGTACCGGGAGACGAGGTCACAGATGTATGGAGGAGACAAGTTGTGGATGGCTTTGTATGTCATGGTTAGGGTTTTGTAATGGAGTCTCTGGGCAATTGGGAGCCAGTGAAGGGATTGACAGAGGGGAGAAGCTGGGGAATAGCAGGGGGACAGGTGGATTAGCCGGGCAGCAGAGTTTAGAATAGATTGGAGGGGTGCGAGAGTGTTTGAGGGGAGGCCGCAGAGCATGAGGTTGCAGTAGTCAAGGCGAGAGATGATGAGGGCATGGACTAGGGTTTTTGCAGATTCTTGGGTGAGGAATGAACGGATGCGTGAAATATTTTTGAGTTGAAGTCGGCAGGAAGTGGAAAGGGTTTGGATATGTGGTTTGAAGGAGAGATCAGCATCAAGGATTACTCCGAGGCAGCGAGCTTGTGGGACTGGGGAGAGTGGGCAGTCATTTACTGTAATTGATAGGTTCGTAGGGGGGGTCACGTGAGATGGGGGAAAGATGATGAATTCTGTTTTGTCCATGTTGAGTTTCAGATATCTAGTGGAGAAGAAGGATGAAATAGTGGACAGACATTGAGGGATTCTGGTTAGTAGGGAGGTGATATCTGGTCCAGAGATGTAGATCTGTGTGTCATCAGCATAAAGATGATATTGAAAGCCATGAGATTCTATGAGCTGTCCCAGGCCAAAGGTGTAAATAGAGAACAGCAGGGGCCCTAGGACTGAACCTTGTGGGACTCCGACAGATAGGGGGCGAGGTGAGGAGGTGGTGTGTGAGTGGGAGACGCTGAATGTCCGGTCTGTTAGGTATGATGAGATCCAGGAGAGGGCCAAGTCTGTGATGCCGAGGGATGAGAGGGTCTGTAATAATAGGGAATGGTCCACTGTGTCAAAGGCAGCCGACAGGTCCAGGAGGAGGAGGACAGAGTAGTGTCGCTTGCTCTTGGCAGTTAAGAGGTCATTGGTGACCTTAGTAAGGGCAGTTTCAGTGGAGTGGTGTGACCGGAAGCCAGATTGTAAGCGGTCGAAGAGGGAGCAAGAAGAGAGATGGGAGGACAGTTCAAGGTAGACGTGTTGTTCCAGTAGCTTGGAGGCGTATGGGAGAAGTGATATAGGGCGATAGCTAGATGCAGAGGATGGGTCAAGAGAGGGCTTTTTGAGGATAGGTGTGATGGAGGCATGTTTAAAGCTTGAGGGGAAAACACCAGTTGTTAGTGATAGGTTGAAGAGATGGGTTAGGGTTGGGATGAAGACTGTGGTGAGGTTTGGGATGAAGTGGGATGGGATCGGGTCGAGTGCACAGGTGGTGAGATGTGATCTTGAGAGTAGAGTGGAGAGTCGATCTTCTGTAATGGTGGAGAAGTTGGTTTTGAAGGTGGAGGGCTGGGAAGTCGGGAGGAAGGGCTCTGGGGGTTGTTGACCAAAACTGTCCCTGATGTTATCAATTTTCTGCTTGAAAAATGAGGCAAAGTCTTCAGCTGAGATGAGTGGGGAGGGAGGAGGTGCTGGGGGGCGGAGGAGAGAATTGAAGGTGTTGAATAACTGTTTAGGGTTGTGAGACAGGGAGGATATGAGAGATGAGAAGTAGGTTTGTTTAGCTGTGGCGAGTGTGGTCTTGAAAGTAGTGAGGGACTGTTTGAATGCGATGAAATGCTCGTTGGAGTGGGATCTTTTCCATCTGCGCTCAGCAGCCCTGGAAGCTCGCCTCAGCTCTTTGGTCAGGCTGGTGTGCCAGGGCTGTCTGTTGATTTTGCGAGTTTTGGTATGTGTAAGTGGGGCAGCGGATTCCAAAGCTACAGCTATTGTGGTGTTATATAGAGCGGCAGCGTCATCCGCATTGTGTAAGGAACTTATATCTGTAAGAGGGAGGAGGGATTCGGAGAATGAGTGTAGGTCAAGGTGTTTAAGATTCCTGCGAGGGTGTGAAAGTTTGTGGGGTGGGGATTGTAGACATGGAGTGAAGAGGGAAGAGAATGTGAGCAGGTTGTGGTCAGAGAGAGGAAGAGGTGAGTTAGAGAGGTTAGATAGGGAGCAGAGGCGGGTGAAGATGAGGTCCAGTGTGTGGCCATCTTTGTGGGTGGCTGTAGAAGACCATTGAGTGAGGCCGAAGGAGGAAGTGAGAGATAGAAGTTTAGTGGCAGCTGAGAGGGAAGTGTCAATGGGGATGTTGAAGTCGCCCATGATGATAGTAGGGATGTCCGCGGAAAGGAAATGAAGTAACCAGGTGGTGAAGTGGTCAAAGAAGGTGGTGGCTGGCCCTGGGGGGCGGTAGATGACAGCCAGTTGGAGGTTGGAGGGGGAGTAGATGCGCACAGAGTGCACCTCAAAGGAAGGGAGGGTAACAGAGGGTGGCAGTGGGATTGGGGTGAAGGAGCAGGTATCTGACAGGAGAAAACCAACTCCTCCACCATGTTTGCTGCTGGGGCGGGGGGTGTGAGAAAGGTGGAAGCCGCCATACGAAAGTGCAGCAGGAGAGGCTGTGTCAGAAGGGGTGAGCCAGGTTTCGGTGATGGCGAGGAAGGAGAGTTTGGTAGTAACAAAAAGATCATGGATGTAGGAAAGCTTGTTGCAGACAGAGCGAGCGTTCCACAGAGCTCCTGTTAGTGGGACTGGGGAAGCGGGGGCTGGGTGAATGGGTATAAGGTTGGAGAGGTTACGGAAGGTTGTGATAGAGCGTGGATGGGAGGTAGAAATGACTGTGGGAATGTGGTGAGGAGGACCAGGATTTGGAGAGATATCACCAGCAGTGAGAAGGAGCAGAGAAAGTGTTAGCAGGTGGGAGCAGGAGAGGGCATGAGGGGGCTGTCTGTGTTTGGAGAGAGAGGATTGTATGTTAAGGAACAGTTTTGAGGCGGAGGTGAGGTGGATGGGGAGGATTGAAGAAGAGATGAACAGTTCCTTACTAGGAGTAGGGATTAGGGGAATTAGCAGAAAGTGAAGGATTATTGGGGTGAAAGTGAAAACAAACAGAAACATTGTTTACAGTGACTGTGTCCAGTTACCTTCAGTTCCCTTCTGGTTCAATTCTGGTTTTAATTCTTAAATTAATCTTCACACTTCTAGCACACACTTATAGCAATCACACTGCAGACTGAAGTCTATGCAGACTTGTACTCTGCAATATATGTACAACTAAGTGCAGTCAGGTGTGAAGCAGAGAGGAGTGGTCTCTGCTCATCTTGGCCAGACAATTAAGAGTGGACCAGATGTTTATGATCAAGCCAGAGTAAACAAGGTCATAAATAACACTGGGGTAAGCTGGGGTTAGCTGAAAGGCATACCATGTGAATGCTAGGTGCAGAGGCAAGTCTATGTGCAAAGCTGGGTGACGCACTGTGTGTCCTTCATAGACAGACAGCAGGAGAGCAGGAGAGCTGGGTGGATGGACATACCATGTGAATGCTAGGTGCAGAGGCAAGTCTATGTGCAAAGCTGGGTGACGCACTGTGTGTCCTTCATAGACAGACAGCAGGAGAGCAGGAGAGCTGGGTGGATGGACATACCATGTGAATGCTAGGTGCAGAGGCAAGTCTATGTGCAAAGCTGGGTGACGCACTGTGTGTCCTTCATAGACAGACAGCAGGAGAGCAGGAGAGCTGGGTGGATGGACATACCATGTGAATGCTAGGTGCAGAGGCAAGTCTATGTGCAAAGCTGGGTGACGCACTGTGTGTCCTTCATAGACAGACAGCAGGAGAGCAGGAGAGCTGGGTGGATGGACATACCATGTGAATGCTAGGTGCAGAGGCAAGTCTATGTGCAAAGCTGGGTGACGCACTGTGTGTCCTTCATAGACAGACAGCAGGAGAGCAGGAGAGCTGGGTGGATGGACATACCATGTGAATGCTAGGTGCAGAGGCAAGTCTATGTGCAAAGCTGGGTGACGCACTGTGTGTCCTTCATAGACAGACAGCAGGAGAGCAGGAGAGCTGGGTGGATGGACATACCATGTGAATGCTAGGTGCAGAGGCAAGTCTATGTGCAAAGCTGGGTGACGCACTGTGTGTCCTTCATAGACAGACAGCAGGAGAGCAGGAGAGCTGGGTGGATGGACATACCTGTCGGAAGAATAGAGATGCTTGTTAGAGTGCGATGGTGGCAGGTAGCAGGGCACAGTCTGTATTCATCCTTCTGGTTTTAATTCTTAAATTAATCTTCACACTTCTAGCACACACTTATAGCAATCACAATACAACGCTATGTCACAGGCTCGATGGCACAGCTGTGACAAAAGTGACTAGAGGATAAGGGAGATTGTGAATTTCTGCAGAGACTTGTGGACACTGGATACTTTTGGATTGTGTGAGGCCCACTGATATCTGAGCGCTATATCACAGACTCGATGGCACAGCTGTGACAAAAGTGACGAGAGGATAAGGGAGATTTTGAATTTCTGCAGACACTTGTGGACACTGGACACTTTTGGATTGTGTGAGGCCCACTGAATATCTGAGCGCTATGTCACAGGCTCGATGGCACAGCTTTGACAAAAGTGACTAGAGGATAAGGGAGATTTTGAATTTCTGCAGACACTTGTGGACACTGGACACTTTTGGATTGTGTGAGGCCCACTGATATCTGAGCGCTATGTCACAGGCTCGATGGCACAGCTGTGACAAAAGTGACGAGAGGATAAGGGAGATTTTGAATTTTTGCAGACACTTGTGGACACTGGACACTTTTGGATTATGTGAGGCCCACTGATATCTGAGCGCTATGTCACAGGCTCGATGGCACAGCTGTGACAAAAGTGACTAGAGGATAAGGGAGATTTTGAATTTCTGCAGACACTTGTGGACACTGGACACTTTTGGATTGTGTGAGGCCCACTGATATCTGAGCCCTATGTCACAGGCTCGATGGCACAGCTGTGACAAAAGTGACTAGAGGACAGCGTCGGACTGGCCCACCGGAGAACCAGAGGATTCTCCGGTGGGCCCTGGCATCTGGTGGGCCCTGGCACCTGCTGGCATACAGGGCCAGCAGTTGCCTAGGGC
Source organism: Dendrobates tinctorius (assembly GCF_039654945.1). Taxonomy (NCBI): domain Eukaryota; kingdom Metazoa; phylum Chordata; class Amphibia; order Anura; family Dendrobatidae; genus Dendrobates; species Dendrobates tinctorius. The sequence continues at coordinate 898,762 of NW_027361763.1, read as the reverse complement.
CCCCGCTGCTCCAGGGGCCCCCAGCCAGTGGTGTGTCGCACACCATGCAGCTGCTATGGGGGCCCCTGCCAGCGGAGCAGCAGCGGGTGTCAGGAGGCAGGAGCCCCTGTCCCCACTGCTAAAGAGAAATGAATATTCACTGCGAAGCAGTGAATATCATTTCAGGTCTCCACCCCCAGAGGCCCCGCCCCCAGCCCAGTAAGCTGCTCTGCAGACTACAGCTGTAAATGAGGGCCGGCGCCGCCCTCAGTCCTCTCTGCTCCTGGCTCACAGCCAGTGCGCGATGCCGTCACTACATCGCGCACCCGCTGTGTGTCTGGCAGAGGGGGCAGCTCCTGACACTGAAGCCGGCTGCCGGAATCAACGTGGGAGCGAGGAGGAGAGGTGAGTATTGTGTTTTGTTTTGTTTTTATATCTCTCTCGCTCTCTCTATCTATCTATCTATCTATCTCTATATCTCTATATATCTCTCTCTCTATCTCTCTTATATCTATCTATCTTTCTATCTCTATCTATTATCTATATCTATCTATCTCTATATCTATCTATCTCTATATCTATCTCTATCCATTATTTATATCTATCTATTTCTATATCTATCTCTATCTATCGCTCTATTTTTATATCTATCTTTCTATCTCTACATCTATCTCTATATCTATCTATCTATCTATCTCTATATCTTTCTATATATATATATATCTATATCTATCTATTATGTCTATCTATCTCTATATCTATCTATCTTACTCTATCTCTATATCTATTATATCTATATTTATTATCTATCTAGCTACCATCTATAGCTATCTATCTTTATCTATATATATCTCTATCTAATATCTATATCTATCTATCTCTATACCTATCTATCTATTTATCTATCCGTTATCTATCTCTATATCTTTTCTCTGTATCTATCTATCTCTATATCTATATCTCTCGCTAACTATCGCTCTATCTCTATATCTATATCTATCTCTATATCTATCTTTATATCTATATCTATATATCTATCTCTATCTATCTCTATATCTATCTCTATATCTATATCTATTTCTCTCTATATCTATCTCTATATCTCTCTCTATAGCTATCTATCTATATATCTCTATCTATCTCTATATCTATCTCTCTGTATATCTATCTATCGCTCTATCTCTATATCTATCTTTCTATCTCTATATCTATATATCTATCTATCTTTCTCTATCTATTTATCTCTATATCTTTTCTCTGTATCTATCGCTCTCTATATCTAT